>NC_137514.1:8562500-8850000 GCF_041902795.1 Electrophorus electricus | reverse complement strand
GCATACTTTTTGTGAAAACATTAGCTAATAATGCGTCATATTCTCGTTTTAACATTTAAATTGAGACATTTTAGTTGTTCATTGTATAGACTGAAAATGAGAATGTGTGGACAAAGAAGGATTCAATAATACAAAGAATTTGTACTCTTGAAAACAGGTAAAGATAAGCATCAAAACCGGTTTGACAAGTGAGTAGGCTGAGAGGGAGAGCCAGTACACACATATTCTCGTTCTCTCTCTCTTTCTCTCTCTCTCTCTCTCTCTCTCTCTCTCTCTCTCTATCTCTCTCTCTCTCTCTCTTCTCTCTCTCTCTCTCTCTCTCTCTCTCTCTCTCTCTCTCTCTCTCTCTCTCTCTTTGTGATCAGCAGGAAGAGGCCAAAATGAAAACACATAAATTCAGTCTTAGCCAGAAGTTTTGGTTTATCATCTGAGAATTCACTCACAAATGAAACTGAAATTTAAGGCTGAAAAAAAATCTATCTATAAAAGAATTCCCCATTTGCCCTCCTCCAGATGGTCTCTTTTTCCTTTAAGCTTGGGTTCTCTACCAGAGGCCTGGGAGCATGAGGGTCCTATGTAGTATCTTAGCTGTTACCAGGACCATTCTCTCCTGGACAGAGATCTCGGATGTTGTTCCTGGGATCTGCTGGCACGGTTCTCCCAATTTGGGGGTCATAGCCCTCATTATTCCAATTACCATGGGAACCACTGGTGACTTCACATTCCACATCTTTTCCATCTCTTCTCTCAGCCCTTGGTATCTTTCAAGCTTTTTGTGTTCTGTGTTTCTGATGTTGCAATCACTTGTGATTGCTACATCTATCACTATTGCCCTCTTCTGCTCTTTGTCCATCACTACTATGTCTTGTTGGTTAGCCTTAACCATTTTGTCAGTCTGGATCTGGAAGTCCCATAGGATCTGAAATCATTCGGGGGTGTGTCCCACTTTGGAACCATCAGCCTGTACTCTGCACAGATATTTGTGTATACTATGTTAGCCACTTGATTGTGGTGTTCCATGTACGCTCTGACTGCTAGCATCTTGCATCCTGCTGTTATGTGTTGGATTGTCTCAGGGGCATCTTTGCATAGACTACATCTGGAATCCTGCCTGGTGTGGTAGATCCTGGCCTATATTGGTGTTGTATTCAGAACTTGTTCCTGCATTGAGATAATGTGCTGACCTTCAATCCAGCCTTTTCCAGCGATTGGTAGGATTTCTCCATATCAGCCAATTACACTATTTGACATTGGTACATACCATGCAGGGTTTTATCCTAATATAATCGTTCCTGCTCCTTCTCATATCCATCTTTCACAGGATTCTGCATTCTGTTGTGTGAGGTACTCACTAAGCACTACATCACTTGGGGCCATTTCCCTGTTGTACTTCTTGATCTTTGATGTTTCATCCTGGATAGTGGCACTGATGCTCACTAATCCTTCCTCTACAAACAAAGTGCTTCTGAATTAGTAGTAGGCAGACCCAGTTTATATATGAAAAAGTAGATGTTTAAATGATAACATTAATTCTATGGGGTTCTAAAGTTCCAAAGGTGTAGATCAGTTATTTTTCTTGAATTTTCCTAATTTCATTCCTGCTATAGTAACAAATGGCAATGCAAACAGATATATCCTTAATGCAGTGTTCATTAATATTAAAATGCCTTGCAACTGGAAACAACAAATCCTTAATTCTGATGGTCCGAAGGTGTTCAACAAACTGATCAGCAAGCCATCTCTTGGTTTCTTCTATGTACATCTCTTACATCTTCTCCTGATTACATCTCTTACAAGTAATACATTAGACAACTGCCACAGTGATGCATGAGGAAGAATGGCTAATGGCAAAAGTTGATCCTTTTGTGCCAGTTATTTTAGAGGCTATGTTAATAAATTTAAATGTACATTTTTGTTTCTCTGGACCCTTTGTGTACTTTACTACAATTTTGAAAAAAATCTTCAAAAAATATATTCCAAACCTTTTACAATGCATGGAGGGTTTCATCCCAAATCCCAAGAAGATTACAGGTAAGTAACTTCAGTGTACTGTAGTAAGATAGATGTAGAGATATTCAAAAGTAAAGTACTTAGAGGTGTACAAAGCTCAACCAAGCACTTTTCTCACACAGCTGATGAAGGACCTCTGTCTGTTTCTCTGGAACCTCTGTGTACTTTACTACAATTTTGAATCTCTCTCTCTTTCTCTCTCTGTATATATATATATATATATATATATATATATATATATATATATATATATATATATATATATATATTATGGTCTTTTGGTCCTTTATCACATTGTGTATTACTGAAGGTTTGAAAAAATTATTGAAGAGGTATAGTTTTAAACTTTTGGTGCAGCTAGACAATCAACAATGGCTTAAATGTGAATATACAAATAATAAGTAATACACAAAATATGATTTTAAACAAAAAATTAATTTGTAAAGAATAGAGAGCCTTGGTATTTCTTTCCAACAGAGAGAGAGAGCAAGAGAAAAAAGAGAGGGAGAGTGCATGCGAATTCAGAAATATAGAGTAAAAAGTGAACAGTGCATTTGTGCATAGAAATCTTGTAGTCGAGGGCAGACAGAATTTGTTTTCAAAATAAGATGGAGACAGGCTGGTCACCATAGCAACCGAAGTAGAGACTGTGGGCATTTTCACAGACCTTGTGGAAAGTTACAGGCAATGACTATTAAAAGGCCCATAATTTTATAATAAACTACTTGCACAAAACCCCCTAATGAGTTGTTAACATTACCATAAGAATTACATTAAAGTAAAACCTTTATACCTGCACCAATTGTTCTTAAGCATTCTTTCTTTACATTTACGGGGACAGTGAAAGAGGATCCTGGGTGTGTTCAGTAGCGCAGGGTGCTAACGGACTCTTATGACAAACTACTGAATAGTTCTACAGTATGCTGTCTTCTGTGCTCTTATGTAGAGCAGGCTATTGCTCAGGTTGTGGTATGTGATTGACAGAAATGTTGCTGAGGTGTACTGTGTAGTTAGGCCTACGAAGACTGTACTGAAGATGTAGAGTTTGTCATTATTTGCTAAACAATACAGTACAATAACTATTTAGCATTTGCATTCAGTTATAGAGAAAATATTTAAAATATACCTGAGAATGTGTGTAGATTAAGAGGGGTGTGTGTAATGGTTGATTTATCATTTAAAGGAGCAGGGAACTGTGTTAACTTGCATAAAGGGAGTATAATAGCCCCCTGTAAATAAAGTCAATTTACCTTCTTTTTTTCACTACTAAAATTGGCTAGAACAAGCAACAACAGGTGTTACTCTTGCACCTTATCTTTGCCTGGTCTATTATTACTATAGACATGGATGTAAATTTGCTTTGAAATGTGCTGGGAACAGTTGCCTCTCAAATTCATATTCCCTTTAAGATAATCAATTCTTCAGGCATGTAAGTTCAGTGAAAGTAACAGCACTGGGACTGAAAGACAGGTTCATGAAAAGTTTTATAGCTGCATTTGTTAAGTGTATAAGTGTTGAACAATATGAGAAGTATCAGCACTGTGTTCTGGATCAACTGTAGAGGCTTGATACCCCATAAAGGAAGACCAGCAAGTGGTGAGTTGTAGTAGTCATGGCTTGAGGTGACAAGAGACTGAAGAAGCACCTAGGTAGAGAAAGGGTTGAATCCATCACAAGTTGCAAAGGAAAAACCTGCATGACCAGGTCAGGTTTGAAATAAGTTGAGAATGACAACTGGTTGTCCAAAGTTATACCAAGGGTATGTGCAGTTTCAGATGGCATGACCAAGGAGTTCTCAAAGGACACATTACTGGGAGTTACTGGAGGTTCAGAAACTCGGTCTTCCTGGGGTTGAGCTTCATGTTGATGGCTGTCATACATGAAGTGTTGTCAGCCAAGCATGCTGATATACAACTGGAAACCTAAGTGTTGGAAGGTGGGAAGGAAAGGATTAGTTGAGTGTCATCAGTGTAGCAGTGGTAGGAGAAACCATGAAAAGATATTACATCACCAAGAGAACAATTTTAAAGAGAGACATTAAGAGGAACTAGCTAAGAGACACAAATAGAGAAGCTATATATATTGAATGTAGATCCTTTCCATGTAACCTGATAGGCCCACCCCTACAGATAGCACTGGAACCAACTCCATATAGAGCCACTGACTCCAAGATTGGAGAGAATGGAAAGGAGGATGCTGTGGTTTATTGTGCAAAAGGCTGTCAAAGACCTAGAAGAATGAAGAGAGATACTTTGGCTGCTCTGGCAGCATGAAGTTTCTTAGTCATTGATATGAGGGCAGTTTCTGTGGAATGCACCAGTTTTAAGGGATCCTGGAGCTGGTTAAGGAGATGATAGGTGCTCTTGAGCTCAGCATCCCCTCCACGGAAATTAGTTACTTGGTCGGAGTACAGCTCTGCTGGTTTCCCATAGTGCACAATGAATCTTCTGAGCACCATGAGGAAGGCATCACTGTCGTTTGCAGTTAGCACTTCTGTGTGGACTGCTCTTATGGTGAGGCATTTGAACAGGAGACCCCATCTCTTGTCATTCCGTCATCCAATCTTGACTAGGAACGGTCCACTCCAGTTGAGTAGAAGGTAAGCTGGTAGGCTGGCTAGGATTTCCATCTATGACACTCAAAGCATGCTCGTTGGTGCCTCTTGTTGGCTTCTTGGCCTTTGAGAATCCATACCTTGAATCCAGAATCCAGACCTCTGTGAGGTCATTGGCATGGTTCCCTGCAGTGTCAATGTAGTGCCATGCTCTATGGTCAGTCAATTCTTAAATCTTCACTACTCTAGTTCCCACAAACATGTTGAAGTGGCAAGATTCAGAGTGAACCATTGTAAGAATGTAGTGATGTCGGTCCATGAGGTGACTCCTCGAATAGGTAAGGTGAGCTTGTTAGCCAGAACCTTTGCTAGATGTGCACCAGCTAGTGCTGCGCAGAGCTCCAATCTTGGTATGGAGTGCTGCTTGCATGGGGCTACACGTGACCTGGCTGAGAGGAAAGCAAGGTGTACTCTCCCTCCCTTATCTTCTGAGCGCTAATATACCACAGATCTGTATGCTTTCTCTGAGGCATCACTGAAGATGTGGACATCGTGGACTACTTCAATATGATCCATGTCTGTAGGAATGTAGCACCTAGGTAAAGCTAAAAGGGGTAGGTACCGAAGTTCCTCTTCCCAGGATCACAAGGCATGGAGTGGGTCCTCTGTGATCTGGGGATCATCCCAGTATCTTCCCCACAGTTGCTGGATAATCAGCTTGGCCTATGTGGTGTATGGGAGAATGACACTAAAGGGATCGTACTGGCAAGCCAGTACTCGGCATATGTTCCTCACGGTTGGCGCATCATAGACAACAGGCCTGTGCATGAAGCCTAACTTGTCTGTTCTACAGTGCCAGCTGAGACCAAGGGTAGATTTGCATGGATTTGTTCTGTGAGAGCCACAGTTCTAATTCAGCTAACCTGGCTTCTGGGGCAGGTGACTGATGACATCAGGAACATTGAACGCCCACTGGTGGATGTTGAAACCTCCCAGAGCTAGATGTGACCACAGTCTGTTGAGCAGGCATCTGGCTTGGACTGTGGGCAGACTTTGGAGGCAGTTGTCCACATAGAAGCTTCACTCTACAGAGACTCACTTCATCTTCTGCAGAGGCTTTGGAAGAGGCATACCTCTGGAGTGCAAAGGATGCACAGCAAGGACTACAGGTCATCCCAAAAGGTAGGACTTGCCATTCACAGATGTCTGGGGCATTATCTATCCTCATGCTCTGCCAAACAAATCTCAGAAGGGACTTATCCTTGGGTAGAAGCCGAACTTGATGGAATATCCCTTTGATGTTGTAACTTATTGTAACAGTGTGTTCTCTGAAGCAAAGGAGAACTCCTAAGAGTGAAGGGCTCAGGATTGGGCCAGGCAGTAAGGTCTCAATGAGGTTAAGGCCTTGGTATTGCAAGGAGCAGTTGAATACAGTGCCATCCTTTCCATTATTGGTTACCATATGGTGAGGAATGTACCAGGTTTCTCTGGTTGTAGATATTTCTGCAGTAAATGGCTTCGTGATGGCATCAGCATGCTTCAGCTTCTCTATCTCATTGTTGTATGTGGCTGCCATATCAGGGGCTCATGATAGGGGCTCAGAGTGATTATTGCTGCCTCTTCTCGCCGGATCTTATACTTTTTTGTTGCCATGTTTTCTTTCCCGGATCATAATTCTGAATTAAATATTTGGTTTATATCCTTCTTTTGATCTCCTGTATACAATATGACACTCCCCAAAAGTCTTCATCGCCTGTTCTGTGTATCTCAACCTTACCTGCCCTCCTGCTATGAGCTCTCTTCCCACTTACGTTCACTTTGGCTGCTTCTTTATTGGGTGAGTTTTTATTCACTTTTAAACTTAATGGCTGCCAGACTTGGATACGTTTGGTTGCTATGTGTCCTTACTGTTCTTAGGCTGGTTGTTGACTGGTATAGCAGGATGGCTAACGTAGCATGGTAAGTAGGTCCGAGTCGCACCGAGCAGAGCTTTTTGTACTTAAGTGGACTGGTTCTCTACCCTGATGTTTTCTGGTTGTATGCAGTGTCTTTTAAAACTTTTTTTGCTTTGGAGTATTTGTTTGGTCTACCTGCCTTCCACTATTGGACTATGGTGTTCTGGTACACCCCATCACAACTCCACAACCTCTGTTCCCATTATCGTCTGGAGTCTTCTACCTACATGCTATGGCAGTCACTTGGCATTATTCGCCGCCTCCGATATTCATTGCTCCTACAGACCTCAGTTCTCTACATACCACTCATTTGACTCTGCTATTCCTGTTATCTGTACAACCCCCCCACCACCCCGGTACCCAGAGAATTAACCTTGGTGATCTTCACTCTGTGCCTCGTTCCGTTTCCCAGCCCCCGCAGGAAAACTCTAGGACTAATAAACTTAGGCTGGAAGCTTGCTCTTAGGCTTGGATAGAGAAGTCATGATCCCTGAGGTATGTAGGAAGATGGGTCTGATGTCTCAGTCTTCCAGTCTCTGACTAGTCACCATTATACAAGGATATAGGTTGCACCTTGGTAGTAACGAAGCCAAAGGAACACACATCCAGCTCAAAGGACCAGAATGTTCAATAGAGGTAAGGTAAGGTATAGCGAGGCAGGTTCTAATAGGTGATTTGTTCTCCTTCGGTGTGTCAGTCAGAACACTGGAGTGTAAGTTGTCGCTCAGTAGGTGTAGTCATTCAGTAGTTAGTAGTCATTCGATAGGTGTAACAAATCGTCAGGACACAGGTAGGTGTGGATCCAAATGCAAGAGTTTTTCAAATGCAGGCAGAAAGGAGTTGTGAGGTGAATTAGAAGGACAGTCATAAACGAGAAGGGAATGGTGAAGAGGATATTTGAGGGCACAATCCAGCATCAAAACCAGTAGGCAGAATCTGAGATCCTCATCTAGGGGGGAAGCAAAAGTCATAATCTAGGAAAAACAACAGGAACAAGATGAGACTTTATTAATCTAGAAGGGGGACTTTTCTGTTGCTTAGTCCTGTTTTATTTTTTCAAAAGTATCACACTAAATTCAGTGCATTTTTCCTTGAGTGAATAATGGAAATTGAGTAACCTTTGAAGAGAGCAATTTATTCTATACTGATGTGCCTGATCTCTCTAACAACTTTTAAACTACTGCATTTCCCTTGTGCTGCAAGGGGAATGTTTTATTATATGTAATTGCATCTCTCTAATGGCAAAGCTAATTTTAGGATAGTTCCTATACAGGCCTTGTAGAGATTTGTAGGAGAGTCGGGTGCTTTACAGAGCTGGCCGTCTTTTGGTGCGGCTTATGAAAGACTAATATGAGACAACAAAAGAGCGTACCTGGGTATATAAGGTATGGTAGTGTTGCATATGTTATTACGAACTCCTTTTCTTTGAGATTACCCCAAATCTCCCATCAGTGGACATATCTATCTATTGAGGTGTTGTTACGAACCCCAGAACAACCATCAGCCCCACACAGCCATGCCCACTCGCACACACCCTCGATCTGACTCACCGGAATTCTAGCGCACACCTAATTCCTATTCCCCTCATTACCTACCCCTTTATAAGCTTCTCCTCCCCTCATACCAGTCGTGAAGTATTGCTTCTATGTGGCGTACTGAGCATTCTCTCATCCTGTGTGCTTTCCTGGTTATTGACTCCTGCTTGCCTTCTAGACCTCGTCTCCTGCCTGACCCTCGGACACCTCCTGAACGCTACCCCGTGCATCAATCTTGGACCGACCTGACCACGCTTACCCGTCCTACTGCACATATTAGTTTGGTTGCTAAAATAAAACCTCTGCAACTGGATCATCTTCTACATGTGTGCATTCATTACAGGTGTATACAAGGATGTGGAATTATGTACAGAGAAAATATGGAGAACACAATGCAAGCACAGTTTTTCCTTGTTTTCCTACATTTATGATGTGATTGATAAACAATAATGAAGCTTTTACAATTCACTTTCTCCTTCTACCTCTATCTGATTCTTTTATTGCCTATGATGCATTGATATTGCTTCTCTGTGTTAATAAAAGGTCTGTGGTATGCATCTCTGCTCCCAGTATAACTTGTCTCCATGCCAACACTCTCCAGCTGAGGGGATCAGCTTTAATTAACATCTAAAGCATGTTTTCCCCTTTACATTTCTTAAACCATCACTTGGGTGTGATTGGGTGTATCAGAGTGCTAGTGATGGAGGGGAAACAGCAGAATCAGTAACTAGCCTTTTGTCCTATAGTTACAGTTAAATGTCATGAAGACTGTATGGACTAATGGTACTAGATGAAGGTCAATATTTTTTGTTTGTTTTTGAATATACATATTTCATTATATACTCAAGGTTTGAAAAATGAGGAAAGAAAAACCCATTTCTGGTAATTCAGTGGAAATTATTTTAAGGACCTGATGTTCTATTGACAGTAGTATAGCTCCCTTAAAGGACAGTATTAACCTATTTCTGGTGTTATTTCTTCTCTGACCTATAAACATAAGTAGCCAAATGGATATATTCATGTAGGCATTTCCTGGTGTTTTTTTATTATTTGGTCTATACTGCATGTTTGTATTTCAGGATATTTCATAAATTCAATATACCCTCACCACCAACTTTATTAGAAACACTTACATTGAGTTAGCTGGGTTCACCTATCAAGTAGTGTGTTGGATGCCCTTTTGCCTTTAAAATAGATTGAGAATGGATCTCAAACCCAGATTGTGCAGGTGGCAAACATGTGCCCTGACCAGCAGACCAAAATACCAGTTCAAAGAGGGTATCTGTCATGATTTTATTTGAGTGTTAGTTATATAAGTGCTTGCTTTGTCAACCAGTTAGTAATTCACCCCCCCCCCCCCCCCCCCGCTCTATGTAGGAAAAATAGAGCACGCACACCTAAGCATGTGTGAAGATAGCACAATGGACAGTCTTTTTTCATAGCATTGATCAGTGGGCTTTAATTAGTTGTTTAACATTCACTCGAGTCCTGGGAAATGTCTTTGGGGGGAAAAGAAAATTTAATTGACAAAGTCATTGAAATAGAATCGTGGGTGGAGAAGGGAGAGTTCAGACATGTTGTATTACATCTGTATTATCCTGTAGCTTACTGACTGAAACCATTATAGGTGAAAAATACAAAGGAAACAGACAGGTTGGTGATGAAGTGTAATCAATATTTTAAAAGGCAGTAATGAGAGTAATGTGTAGTTAGATTTATGTATGGTTTGATATTAGCAGAGGTGGAGAAGTGCAAGTCTCTCTTCTAAACATCAGTTATCATATAGGGTATTAATGGTAATGAAAGTTCAAACTACAATAAACAAATTCAACATTTAAATGAATATTACATTTTTATGTGTATGTAACACTTATCTTGCAAGAACATTCACTAGCCATTGTCAGGTACACAGATCTTGCAAGTGTTTTTAATTGATTTGGTGTACAGTTGCAGATTGAGTTGCAGAGGCATTCTTGAGGCCCCAAATATCAAAAAGGAGTTGTAGGGTGTTTCTCAGACTGAAAGAACTGTAAAGATAGAAACTGTAAAACATATTTTGGCTTGCAGAATCAATTCTTTCAAAGTTCATTCACCCCACATCCACATTACCAGTGCAAGCCAACACAATAAACTGCAATGCATATCAAACTGCCATGTAAACAGTTACATTTTACATATATATATATTTTTACTATTAAAAGCCATGCTACTTATTAAAAGGGTTAACAGCTGTGATAAAAGAACTTATTTAACTTTATTTAAGCTTAAAAATAACAGCTCTCTCTAACAATACAGGAGAACATAATATTCATTTACAGCTAATACACTGTAAAACAGAACAGTTCTCTATCACCTCAAATAAGAAAGTTGAATGCCCAAGCATGGACACATCTGCCAACCAAATCAGTGCTGATTGGCTGAGATTGGACTTCAATTCACCTGATTGGTGGTTATGGGAGTGATAATGAGTGTCCTTTCAGGCTGCCTGCCGTGCCCATCAGGCATAGTGAAAGATAGCTGTGATTCGTTCTTGGTGCATGCCGATAGTTAATGTCCTCTTCTCTGATGATTGGTTGCGACAGACCTACTGTGGCCCTGGTTAAGTTAAAGAAATTATTAAGCACTGCTGGAGTAATGAGGGTGGAGGGTGCAGACGAGGTTCTGGAATGAGTAGACAATGCATTTATTAGTCACACCTTCATCTCTGGATTGCTAGGCTCACGCCAATATCACACTTCTTGTGTCTAAGTCTTATTTAAAGTGTTTATCATTGATTTCTGTTTTGCCATTACAACTGTGGTAGAAATATGAACTCTTTAATAGAAACTTGACTGAATTGTTTCCATTTTTATGAGAAAGGATACCAAGGTTAATAAGTAAATGTGAAAGGCTTCCATATCAATAACATTCATCTGCATGCTGCATTAAATTAATTTATTCATGAAAATAGAAGACTATTTGCCAATGAACCAACTTAGAGATAATGCAGTATCACGGCAGACAGACGGGATCTATGCATAAGGCATGGAAGAATATTAAACTGGAAGCAGTACAAAGACAATTACAAAAACACAGTAATCAGGACCAGTAAGGACAAAACCAGAGTGACAAGAGGCTCAGGTACAAAAACACTAGACAACAACAGCAAAGGAATCAAAACCAGAATGACATAGTACATAAAACACAGAATATAGCTCAATATATAAGGCAGAGCAAGCAATACTTTGAGGAAGTATATAATACAGAGTCTATATATGAGAGCCAATCAGCGTACAACATGTATTCTGGTGAGATGAGGGGGGTGTAGTCAATGACACTTGACTGGTTGTTTCAGAGACAGAGTGGTTTGCAGGTGTGGCAGACATGACACTGCAGTTGACATTTTCCACTGGAACCGAATACCTCCCTCTGTTGGCTGCTTTGCATGCAGTCTAATGATTTGCACATGCCTTCTGCCCATTGACCATATCTTCATAGCAACTGCTTGCAGTGATATGAAGGATGCTACATCCTTTTGGGAACTGGAACCCAAATATCAAAGTATGCTGTAAATTATGCATTTAACCCAAACAATCAGTTTCTTAAGCTCATTCAAACAGACCTTATGTAGGACTGTAGCCCTGGACTGTATCATAGGTGAGTAGGACAATGCGACATTAAAAGTCAGGCTAGGACAGGCTTTGGGAATTTATATTTAATGTGGGATTTAGTGGTAACATCAGAGGAGAGGTTGTTTTACCTGCACAAATATATAATGTTACTGAGTTGCACTGTTGGCTATGAACAAAAGAGGTCCAGATAGTTTTACAAATAAAAGTTGTAATAAAATAGAAATATTTGTACAAACATATCCAAATACAACCAGAATACCCATTGGTGTCATTGTCATTTTAATTTCACCAATCCCATATAAACGTCAGGAAACTTGATTCCTGATCATCTGTCAATATCCATGGACCACTTGTTCTTTGGCCATTTAGATGGATCGCTGTCAAATCCAGCTACCTTTAATTTAAGTAGGTAATGGCTTGTTTCATTTCTGCCTAATAAACATAGCCATGTTGAAGAATGTTTTCCCACTCAGTCTAACTGGGTCATGTCAGCGCCTATCCTGTAATAGCTGACAGCCTTCCAGCCATTCAGATAAGCATCATTACATCATTATGTCATTCTTAGATTGCGGCCTATAACTTGACCCCTGTGTGGAGCCCTGTTGTTCATGGATTGTTTTTTTGTGACTAGTCACAGAGTGTTTATAGAATTACATGTGCCAGGTGTCCCTCCAGGCACAGGAGGGACTGAATTTTGGAGCAGATCCTAGAACAGTCGAGTGCTGGCCTGGAGCCAACAGAGCTTCCCACCTACTTCCAGAAGCTATTGTGCAGTCACATGTGGGAACCACAGCAACATGGCCCCCAGGCTTTTTCTAAAGACCATATATGCACTTAGCTTCTTTATATCAGAAACTTAAAACATCCAACAACTCTGTGGTCAGGAGCTAACTACTACTGAAGGACTAGAGGATGGCTAACATATATTGTGCATGGCAACAGATGCGCTATATACTCATAACTGTTTGCATAACTCTTGTCATGGCTGCTGAGTCTATATTCCCAACTGCCACCACTTTGTGACACTGGATGTCAGAATCCTGCTGGCAGTGAACTGAAGAATGAGCCAGTAACAATGTTGCATTAAAATAGGCCTATCGCTCCTGGTAAAATAAGCATATGGTCCATCATAAACACATGTAGGGGAGATGTGCTTATGAAATCATGACAATTCTGACACTTGGGGATATATAGCGGGGACCTAGTAGGGGATCAGAATGAGAAAAAATATTTCTTGATTGGTCATGGATGGGGTACACTAGGGGTAAAATAATCTAGCTAAACTCATATTGTTTAGAGGATAGTATTGCACCTATGTGTGTTTAGGTTACTCCTAATCCACTACAGTTGTTAGTGGAGTAGAAGGAAACAAACTATCACATTTAGAGTAAAGTTAATTTTTACTATGTAACATTTAACAGCCCATAATTTTTTCCTGGGATCAGATGAGCCCAAAAATGAGCACCAACACATAAATCTGCCACAGTTAAAAATATAAAGAGGGGAAGTAGGCTATAACAAAAACACAAGTAATGATAAGAACACTTAACTAACGCTAGCGAATAACAAAACAGGCAGATAAAACACGAGGCTTGGAACACGAACAGCAGCTATGATTAACATAATGTGCAGCAAAGCAAACAAGGAAAAAGACAGGTTTAAATACACATACTAATAAGAATTAACAAGACAAGGGTGCAGCAAATGATGAGAAAATACAAAACATGGAAGCAAAACAAATACACCAGACAGGGTAACCATGACAATAAGGGCACTAGGAGGGGCCAAACATGACACACTGTTAAGGTTCTTTTGAGAAAATGCAGACGTTGCTCTTATTGGCTGATCTAAAACTAGTTTTGCTGTTTTTTTCTTAAAGTGATTGGAATAAAGGGTGTATCGTCCTTCTGAAATCAGCCACTTGATAAAGTCCTGGTGTTGGCTCACATGTTAAACATTTATGATCAGTGCTATGGTTGTGTGCAAGGTGCAGTCTGAAACGTGATAAACCATGTTTCCTGTTTTGAAGTACAGAAACATTCCCATCAGAGGGCACTCTCTCCAAAAATATTCATTTCAGTTTAGCTCACTAGAGAAATGCATGAGATGTTGTTATGAGCTGTTATTTACAGTATATCAGCATAATAATGACAGTTTGCAATATGTGTATTTTCAAAATCCTATTAGAATTTGATGTGGTATTCACCAACTGTTTGTCTGTGTGTTTATGCTCCTTTCATGTACCGATACACCTTTGTGGCAGCCAATGGCAGTGTCTTCTTAGCATAATCCGTCCGGTGCAGAGGCCATACTGTGGCATGCCCATGGACACACAGTGGGCATTCCACCATTGGTGTGTGTGTGTGTGTGTGTGTGTGTGTGGAGTTGCATGCATGCATTTATGAGAAAAATCAACCTTGAGAGGAACCCAAACTGAGAAACTTCATTTGAAAACCCAAACACATCAGAGGAATGGGTAACCCACAATCCATCTTTCACCATTTTATGCTACATCTTGTTGTGATGCAGGGGGACACATTCATGTTTCATGAAATGCTATTTCATATTTCTCTATCCCTTTTCAAAGTCATTATTTTGACTAAGAACAAAGTCACAAAATAAGCATAAAGGTGAACACTGTTTAATATGACTGCTTGCAGAACTCAAAACAGAACTCAAAACTACTCCAACCAACACATTTTGACAAATGCCATCTTTGGGGTTATGAGATAATTAATCCAGCATACTTTAAATCCATAATAAAACAGGTGCCATCTTTAAAAACAACCTAATCAAAATCAAGCCATAAACATAATTGCAACACCCACAAACTTTTATAACCACCTGGTTACAGTTTTTCAGTTTGATTATGTACATTTTCCAAATATTACACATATTTTCTAAAACTAAAAAGCTCAAAGCCCTCAAAACCAAATAGCCCCCCCACACGCACACACACACACAGAGCAGGTACATATGCACACAAACCACAAAGTTATACTGTGTGCTGCAAAACACAAAACTCACTTAATCAAAATGCAAATACATCAAAACAGCCACTGAATAAGCCATTTACAATATTTACATTCATGTAACTGTTCACAAATCTGCCCACAAAATGTAATGTCACAAAAAAATGTCTGAACTGCTGTATTATGTACAGTAAAAATAACTGTGGGAAATGCAGTATTGCAGTAGTACTGCATGTTTATAGTACATTTGCATAAATATGCAAGAACAAACAAAAACAAATTACTGTTACAGTAAAAACAAACAAACAAAAAACAAACCCCACAATGTCATGCATCATCTTGTCGATCACGAGGATTTTGCCCAGATTCCCTCATGCTCGTTCAATGGTTTACAGTATAACACTAAGAAGTGTGTTTTGAAAAATTAGTGCAGCAGAACTGCAAACTGTGGAATCAATAAGAATGTGTTTATAGTTGTGAAGAAATATTGTATGATTATGGTATTTTACCTTAAGGAATCAATTTTGTGATGTATTATTTCAGTGACAGTGTCTATCCAAATGACAAAAACTGTGAAACAGAGAGGTTTAGAAAGTCAGCAGAATGCTTATAAGAATGAATCTAGTTACCGTCACCTTTTTTTGCATCTTAACACTGAAAAAAAAACCACCACCAGTCGCTGAGAGTTTAAGGAGGCAGCCAGGGTGTCATGATTGGTCACTCCCTAGCGTCTTCGTTGTCATGGTGTCTTTATTTTTCTTTATGTCCTCGTTGTGGCTCTGTTCCTTAGCTTCGTTTTCTCTGCCCCTCATGGGTTGTACCTGTGTCTTGTTAAATCTCATTGTATGTGTATTTAAACCTGCCTTGTTGCCTTTGTGTTTGCTGGTCATTGTAACCCATATGCCCTGTTCGTGATTCCTGGCATTGTGTTATATCCGAGCCTCTCTATCTGTTTTGTGATCTCTGGTGTTAGTTAAGTGTTCTTATTGTTACTTGTATCATTGTTATAATCTGCTCCCTTACAACCTAGCCTCCAAAAATAACAAACACATTTTTGTTCTGTTTCTGTGCTCCGATATGTTAGATTTGAAATGTCTATGAGGTGAAAGTGTAGAATGTTAGTTTTCATTCAGAGGTATTTACATCTATAGTGGGTTAAGCATTATTAAACAATCTTTTAATACAACTGTCATATCTTAAATAAAACTGGCATGTTTAATAAGGAATACCTGAAATTCATGACCTTCACACATCACCAGTGTTTGGTGTAACATTGGCGCTGGCCCGAGTGCCGATCGGCATGGAGCAGGACGCACAGACTCCCTCGATGATGTGAAACATTTATTAACATAAAACATCAAGAACGGTGGCACTCACAACATTAACGACAGACATGACTTATACATTTAACTAAACACAGGCTACAGTAACATTTAACAATGACTACATACGCATTTTACATACATCAGCAAACAAACAATGACCAACGTTGAGGCACGCACTGACGTGGGTTTAAATAGACACACACAAATACGTAATCCCGTACCGGATGCGTGCCTTCACGGGTGTGTGGTTACAAACATGGGTGAACCCCCCTGCATGCAGCAGGCCATACCATGTTACTGGGGGGGGGAATCCCGTGACAGAACCCCCTCCCAAGGAGCGTGGCTCCTGATGCGTCCCTCCCAGGACTGCGAACCCCGAGCTGCCGTGTGCAAACACACACACACACACACTATGACAATGCCCGGTGCCCACCCAATGCAAGGTGGGCCAGGAACCGACAGCCCGGGAGACCCCTCAACAGGAGGTAGGGAAGCAGGATCTCTGCTTCTAGGATTTCTGCTTCCCAGGAGACCCCTCAACAGGAGGTAGGAAAGCAGGATCTCTGCTTCTGGGATTTCTGCTTCCCAGGAGACCCCTCAACAGGAGGTAGGGAAGCAGGATCTCTGCTTCTGGGATTTCTGCTTCCCAGGAGACCCCTCAACAGGAGGGAGGGAAGCAGGACCTCTGCTTCCAGGATCTCTGCTTCCAGGATCTCTGCTTCCCTCAGGGCAGTCCGGTAAGCTCCTCGTGACAAGCGGGGGGGAGACGACGACCCCTCCCAGGGTGCGAGGTTCCCGATGCTTCCCTCTCCGGGATAGCGAACTCTGGGCTGCTGTGCACACACAAAAACAAAATACAGCCACGCTCGGTGCCCACCCAGCAACAGGCAGGCTAGGAACCTCTTCTCTGGGAGACCCTCACCAGACAGGGAGAGAGGCAGAGTGTCTGCCTCTCTCAGGTCAGTCCTTCATTTTCCCCATGCTGTGACGCGCTCAAAAACACAGAAGCGCAAACATCTCATGGTGCTGCAGCACCTGCAATCCGCGCAGGCGCTGTTTAACATCCTCAGCCTGGACGGACACGCGAGGGTTGCACGTCTGCCCCGGTTCTGGCTGTGCTCCTCCCGCTTTAGGAGCGTCCCAGAGGCGATTTGCCTCTGAGGCTTTGGGCAGACTCCTCCAGTCTCCCTGGCGAGTCTGCTGATGGGAAGAGACTCGGGCTACAGCTCTGCCCTCCGAGGGTCCTGCTGGCTCCACACAACCACCCTCTTCTTGGTTGTTGCAGGGCACATCGGTCCTCCTCGGACCAGGCTCGGTAGGGGGGGAGCGTCCCGTGACACTTGGTGACTCTCCCTGGAAATCTTCTTCCCCTACTGCAGTCAGGGGATATGTGCCTTTAGTTGCCTTTGCAATGAAGTAAAAATCATGTAGTGAGATTCAGACTGAGTGACTGACATGGCCTATCAAGAACACTTTTTACATTTCACATAGTTAGTTACCAAATATGTTTTGAGTCACTGTCCTGCAAAATAAAACACTATGCACTGAGCTTTAAGGCATTCTGTTTGGAGGATCGGTGCAGTTAAGACACCATCAGCATTTATATCATCTATGAAGACAAGCATCATCAGTTCCACTGGATGTCACACATGACCATGCCATCATACTTCACAAATGAGGCAGCATGCTTTGATATAAACAGATTCTTTTTTCATTTTCCTCCCGCAATACTTTCCTCATTCCATTACTCTGTGATAAATTAAGCTTTTTCCTTAACTCTCCACAAACTTTGATCCCATAACTTTATATTTAGCAAATTACAAACCTATGCATTCAGTTTTTTTTAACCAGTGGTTTGCATCTTGTGCAGATGCCCCCGCCCCCTGCAGTTATGGTGGTACATTCTTCTCAGGTGTATAAATTATGGGGTGTTTGGGCCACGTGCCTGATTTATTCTGATTTGTCAGCCTCATTATTGCCATTGACACTACCTTGGTCTCCATGGTGAGCAAAACAGGGACAGGATCCAGATACTTTAGGCTTTGTCTGGGCTTTCTTGTGTATCAGCTAATAATGCAACAATAGGAGGTGGCCAAGAAAAAACTGAGCCAACTGTCAATTTACCCATATTCTCTCCTAAAATAAAAGGACTATGAAATAAAAAATGGCTGTGCTTTCTATATGTGCCACACCCACCTCTAGTAATGCTTGTCTGCTCTCGGTTTCCCTGCTCTTTTGAACACCAGCACCACCCATATGCACATGTTGCGCAGTTCATGTGAATTGGTTCAGACAATAAATGCTTCCTGGTTCAGTTGTTCTCTGTGAGGTCTTGCAAGCTCTGGATATGTTGCTATTCTGGTTTATCATGTGGTTTTTTTTGGTTGTTTGTGTGGCTTTCTGTTTTCACTCTTGCCCATGCACATGATCAGACCCTACCTGTTCTTTATGGAATTCAGAATGTCGGATAATTTTTTACATTTATTTTTTTGTATTGCAATGCCTTCTCATTATAAATAAATATCTGCTCTTTACTACAGCCCCTGATGTCTCTGCATTAGAACATGGTTCAGCCGATACAGATGCAAAACAACCTTAAATCAAACTTGACCTTCTGCATGTAGTGTTTGTTTGATATAAAATTTGAGGTGTTTGAGAACAGAGAAAAAGTAATTATCAATTACTTATTCCAATTATATACTGCACTGTAGATGTAATATCTGAAAGGCAGTACAATTAATGTCATCATCTGAGGAAATTCTACACCATGTTTCATCAGGCCTATGTCTAACTTGACTAACTGGCCTGACTACAGTTTAAACTTCAACACCCTATGGCACTGACACACCTGCAAAGTGCAATATTCATGACTCACTACTGCTGTTTTCATTCTCCTTTATTCAGATTAAAACTTTTACAGTGTTTTGGTCAGGTATACATATATGATATAATGGGTGTGGTCCAACTCTAAATGTGAATGGTCAGTAATCTAGAGATCATACATTTGACTACCTAGGTTTATAGGGATCTTATATCCAGATTAGTGCATGTTTTTATTATTTTATTTATTATACATTATTTTGTGCATGTGGGTGTTAAACAATATGTTAATTCTACTTTCTAAGTTGAAATGAAAAATTGCAAATATGTTATATGATAGATTGAAAAAATATTTGGAGATTAAGCCTACATCTGAATATATTTTTTCTTCCGTTTTAGAATTTTTCATAGTGATATTTATTTTTAAGACAAAAACATATCTTTATAAACCATGTAAAACATTCAACTCTGCCTTCAAACTTATAATAAAACTATTTTAAAATTATAAGAACTTTGTGAAGGTAATGTATGCTAACCCATTTTTAACCCAATTCACGGAATTTCATTAGCAAATAATTGTATGAAAAATGTTTTTAAAATATTATATGGATGATTCTTCTTTTTGGTATCATTGCACTGTTAGTATATAAGTTTTAGTTTTCAGTACACATTAACTTCACCTTCAGCAGATATACTGTGCTTGTGATCCTTAGCTGTCCAATTGAGTGCAGTCAGATCATCTGAGAACCAAACGAAGTCATTAATATTTTTATAGTTTTGAGACCAACACACCCATCAAAATATTTATGATTGCCTTAGAGACACAAAGCATGAAGCATAAGTAACAGGAGCACTTATCACCGTTGGTCAAATGTCATATTGTCATTTACATCATAAGCATCATACTGCACTTCCTGTATCCTATCTTTCATTGGTTTCTTGCTGATAGACAGATGCTGGCAAATAGGAATTCCACTGTAATGGTTATAGTTCCGAAACAACCCTTTGAGAAATCTCTGAGGTCATCAGGCAACAGCACTCACACACAATGAAGTTTCACACTGTGAATATGGAGCCTTCACTTGATGTGCTAGGATAACAATTCTCTTTTACACAAATCTACACAAATAAAAACCTAAATCCACAAAACCACTCGATACATTTGAGCTGTTTACTTTTCACAAAAAAAAAGGATTGAGAAGAAGGAAGAGAGTGGTCTAACCTGCACACCAAACTGGGGAGAGTGTGGAAGCAGGAGATGCCTACCCTTATACTCTCCCCCCAGGTGTACCATTAAATGGGGGAGAGTGGGGAAGGAGGAGGTGCCTTCCCTTATACTCTCCCCCCAGGTGTACCATTAAATGGGGGAGAGTGGGGAAGGAGGAGGTGCCTTCCCTTATACTCTTCCCCCAGGTGTACCATTAAATGGGGGAGAGTGGGGAAGGAGGAGGTGCCTTCCCTTATACCCCTCCCCCAGGTGTACCACTAAATGGGGGGGAGTGGGGAAGGAGGAGGTGCCTTCCCTTATACTCTTCCCCCAGGTGTACCATTAAATGGGGGAGAGTGGGGAAGGAGGAGGTGTCTTCCCTTATACTCTTCCCCCAGGTGTACCATTAAATGGGGGAGAGTGGGGAAGGAGGAGGTGCCTTCCCTTATACTCTCCCCCCAGGTGTACCATTAAATGGGGGAGAGTGGGGAAGGAGGAGGTGCCTTCCCTTATACTCTTCCCCCAGGTGTACCATCAAATGGGGGAGAGTGGGGAAGGAGGAGGTGCCTTCCCTTATACTCTTCCCCCAGGTGTACCATTAAATGGGGGAGAGTGGGGAAGGAGGAGGTGTCTTCCCTTATACTCTTCCCCCAGGTATACCATTAAATGGGGGAGAGTGGGGAAGGAGGAGGTGCCTTCCCTTATACTCTTCCCCCAGGTGTACCATTAAATGGGGGAGAGTGGGGAAGGAGGAGGTGCCTTCCCTTATACTCTTCCCCCAGGTGTACCATTAAATGGGGGAGAGTGGGGAAGGAGGAGGTGCCTATCTTTATACTTTTCCCTCGAGTGTACCAATAAATGGGGGAGAGTGGGGAAGGAGGTGCCTTCCTTTATACTTCTCCCCCAGGTGTACCAATCAACCTGCCATCACCCACTGTCCCAGCAGAACCAGATGGGAGTACAGAGGAGACCGTATTACCACCTTCCCCAACAGGGTTCCTCCATAGAAACCAAAAAAATGCCTGATTTGAATACATCTAATGATAAAATGTACATGAGGACTTTGACTTTGTAAGTGGAATGTAGTTATTTGTGTACTATTTTCAATGTTTCTTATGAAGAATTAATTAAGAAACAGTTATCTGACAGTACTTTGGAGTTTCCTCATGTACCTCCAGAATGAAGTTGTAATAAGGAGTGTCCTCAATATTTCTTACAGGTTTGTTGTGCAGGAGGCAGACTGTAATTCAGGTTGTGGCCTTTTCTAGATTCACAGAGGTGGGATTGGTCACTACTGCACCTTTGGACCTGCTGGACCAGCCAGTCACTGCCATGCCTACAGACCCATCAGACCCATCAGCCACACCATTCCCCATTCTGTCTACCCCCCAGTCTTCTACCCACTCTGTTCCTTGGTCCTGCTCCTACTTTGGTTGTTTTCTGTGCCTTTGCCTTCTGTCAGGTGAATCCCCTCGCCTCTAATCCCCTCTAATTTACCTGTGTATTGCAACTTTTTGTTGTCATGTTCTAGTTCAGTTCTTGGTTTAAATGAAGGTTTGTGATTTGAGATATCTATATATTGTATCTCTTGTTAAGTTCGGTTGTGTTGGATATCTGCTGTTTTGGTTTGTTTTCTCTTCTTCAGTAGTTCTTGGTGTGTGGTTATTGATTTTGATATTTTCTCTAACAATTTTAATAAACTTGCAATTGCATCTTCCCTTGCTCTTCATCCCATGACACAAAGAGGTGTGTTTCCAGACCTCTTGAACAGTAGACTCCAATTCAGATCAGACAGTTGACAATCAATCAGTCTGTCACCAACACAACTTTTGTTACTCTTCATATGATTATGATTTAACAGAACACTTATGTAGGTGAAAGTTGGCATGTGAACTTGCAGATGAGTATAACCACAAACTTCAATCGTGGCATGATGAATTCCTGGCAGGTCCTGACAGATATTTTTAAACAGCATTTGAGAGGTTATTAACACTATTTTTTGTTTCTTTGGTTTTTTTTTTTCTTTTACAACTGCAACTTGCATAAGGTGGCAAGTTGTAATAGTTAGTGATACAACTTTCCACCATACTGGAATAGGTTGCTACAAGTGTGCTTGCTATTATTGTCTGTGATATTATAATAGAGATTTAGCTGCTATTTGTAGTACACAAATGAGAGCTTCACCACAAAAACTCTTGAGTACTAGGTCCCTGGACAAATGTGGTGCTAAGACAAAATGGTTATCCCTGGTCTCCCCAATTGTCTTATACCAGCAACAATATGTCATATCTAGTGATGAGTGCTGGGTGTCTGGTTCAGAGCATGTTGATGGCTTCAGGGAAGTCGCAGAAAGTTGCAGGTCAGGCCAACTTTGAATGAGTGAATAAAGCAAAAGGCAAAAATAGTGCAAACACTAAAACTTGTAGCAGCACAACTGGTAAAACACAGAATTTTAATGCGCTCCACATTAGTAAACCTGGAGCTGTAGCAGTAATATTTCAGCAACTCAGGACCTCGGCTGAGTTGTGTTACAATGTTTTTTTGTTTTACGATTCTTTTGAGAATCCCAACTCTGTTTGGTTAAATCTAAATTGAGAAGACAGTGCAAAAAATGTTATAATTAGGAAGATATAATTAATAATAATTACTATGAAAACATGTTCCAGCAGATTCCTCCTTTGTAACATATGAAGGATTCGACCCTTTCTTTCGCAGGAAGCTACCCATATGCTTGTGCAGTCTCTTGTGATCTCAAAGCTCGACTACTGCAACTCACTACTTGCCCCTTCATAATTGAGGTCAATGGTCAAAGCCCGATCCATACCACAAATAATCCGAACCTCAAGTACGGCTCGGCTTGAAATACCTTGCTTCAGGTCTCATGGACCACAAGCATCGAGACTATTTTCTGTCCAGGCTCCAAGATGGTCGAATGAACTCCCGCTTGCTGTCCGGAAAGCAGAGTCCCTTGCAGTCTTCAAACGCAGACTGAAGACCCATCTATTTGCAGAATATTTAAAGGACAACTGACACTGCTCCCTTATTGACTGACTAATTTAGTATTTATTGTAGGGTACTGTTTATGTTTTTTTAACAAACTCTAGCACTTATATGTTATAGAACTTATCACTGTTTAAGATAGACCTTATGTACTTTGCACTTCTAGGTATCAGCATTCATCCCTGTATTCTACAGTATTCTAGTTCATTGGTATGTTTAACCTACTATACTGTACTTGGATATATTCTATGAGTAAATGACAAAGCACTTTTGTAAGTCGCTCTGGATAAGAGCATCTGCTAAATGCCGTAAATGTAAATGTAAATGATAATTAGCTATGCCTGTAAATTCCAAGCAGAACGTCCCTTAATTAAAGACAAAGAATTGTTTACTTTTATCTATAGTGTTTACATATTAAGATAGGTCCACAAAAATTCTGCATTTCAATGGTGAACCACAATGACTAAATATTGTAGTCCTTTATGTGTCCTACAAAACGTGTTTTACATAAAATACATAATGGCAGGGAAAGTTTAACGTATGTTGGAGCCATGTGACCTCTGATCATATCAGAGCCTGTTGTTCCTCTTACAGTAAGACATATACATCGGGTATTTAGTTGATGACACCACACAAAAAAAGGTATGGCTTTGAGAACTTTGCTTTATTTGATGAATTTTGGCAGGCCATACAAATCAACACCAGACTCTCTCTTCATGAAAAACAGTGATTACAATTTGTTTCTTAACCAGTCAAAAAATTAGATGAAACTTCTGCCCCATGATACAAAAGATAAGATTATTAGGGAAAATCCTCCCTTTTCATGCTATACACAACAATCTACCTGTGGAATTAAAAGAGAGAGACAGAAAAAGAGAAAGTGAAGAAGTGAGCGACTTGGAAGGTTCTACGTGCAGAGGGATCCACGTTAGGAATCCAAAATACACAGGAAGGGATTTTTCTAATAAAGTAAGAAAAAACCACTACAGTATGTTTCTATGATGTTCAATACATAACAGTGATATAAAATAGCAACATTTCACACATTGCAAGATGTACAATTACTTCTGCAATTACACTGTGACCAGACAACCACATCTCTCATACATCCTGGAATGATAAAAAGAAAACTCTCTCTCTAGAACGTAACAGGCAATCTAGACACACAAGGAGGCAACGCACAATGAGGAAACTGATACACAGCATACCTGGGGTCAAACACTGTCAAATAACAACGACTAAACAGCACTTTATATACATACATGGTAACAGGGTAAAATGAGGAACAGGTTTGATACATGGGAGGGGTGTAGCCATGAACATACACACGACATCACACAAACATAGGGAGGAGGAGGCCATGCCGTGACATCTTATTTTATTATTTTATTTTATACAAATACATATTTTGTTTTGAAACCTAATTCATATATAGGTTATCAACTTTCAATATTAAGATTTATTTAGTTTTATCTATCTATCTATCTATCTATCTATCTATCTATCTATCTATCTATCTATCTATCTATCTATCTATCTATCTATCTATCTATCTATCTATCTATCTATCTATCTATATAGCTACCTTCACATCTTTCACCACAGTAGCCTCCACTGCAGTTACTCTTTTCTTGTGGCATAAGGTTATAGGGGACAATAACAAGGGCGATAATTAAAAGTTCACGCTGGTTTAGTTTTATTTACCTCTTGGTCGCAGTGCACAAGCACAGAGAGCAGCAACACTGCAAAGGGCACTTAGAGCAATCACTGCAAAGCCCTGTGGATTATGGGCTGCTTAGAAAATGGGGATGATGAAACTCTGTGCATGGAACGTCCTGATGCTTTTTAATGCAGCCCGTGAACACATTCATTAAAAGGTGATGAATGCAGAAGAAGAGATTTCTAAAGTGCACATCGTGTATTTCACAATTGTTTCTGTTGAGTTCCTTGGGCATGGCACAGGGGTTATTGCCAAGACCATAAACAGAAAGTCCATACAATACATTTGTCAACTCATCTGGGCCCATAAATACAATATGCTGGTGCCTTTGGTGTGATGAACCTAAACCAGTCAGACACAGACAGGGGTGTCAATGGGGGGTTGGGTGGGCAGTTAGGATTCTAAAGGCCTGTGACTGACAGATGGTGTTTTTATATGTATTTAACTAATTTTGAGTATTTTGTAATTTGTATTTTGCTGAAAAGAAAAATAAGATCTAATTTGTAACAAAATATTTGTATTTTGTATCACAGCTTGTATTTCTGTATTTGAAATTTTAATGTATTTGATTTTTGAATAAGACATTTATCCCTAGGTTTAAACTGTAGAAAAAACTACTACAATCGGCCTAAATAAAGCCTTTGGCTTAATGTAAGTAAATCAGATGACACATCCTGTTGAGTCCAGCAAGCATAATTTTTCCCCCAACTGTATTCTGACCTGCCAATACCCTGATAGCTGCCAAACAGATACCATCTGTTTGGCACAAATTTCCACTAAGATATTTCCCTGATTGTCTCTATTGGCTGAGACAACTGAGACAGATGGACAGAGAGATACTGCTCAGCCACTGCAAAACAGATCTGGATATCCTTCACTTTCCTCAATGGATCGTATCCACTGATTTCATAATTGCCTGCAATGTTGAGGGGAAGTAAGTAAACCTCTAAGATCTCCAACTTTATCCATCTTTACAAGCAACCAATTCAACAAGTGGAACAGACACAAAACAGTACCATTGCAGGCGATTATGAAATCAGCGGATACAATCCATTGAGGAAAGTGAAGGATATCCAGATCTGTTTTGCAGTGGCTGAGCAGTATCTCTCTGTCTATCTGTCTCAGTTGTCTCAGCCAATAGAGGCAATCAGGGAAATATCTTAGTCGAAATTTGTAAATAGATGGTATTTGTTTGGCAGCTATCAGGGTATTGGTAGGTCAGAATACAGTTGAGGGAAAAATTATGCTTGCTAGACTCAACAGGATGTGTCATCTGATTTACTTACATTAAGCCAAAGGCTTTATTTAGGCCAATTGTAGTGTATATATATATATATATATATATATATATATATATATATATATATGGGAAATTAGCAGATCTCATTTCATAAAATGTGATATCAGTTTGTATAAAATGTACTTTTGTAATTACAAATTATTTGTATTTTAATTACATACTTGTTCCCATATAAGTATTTTGTATTATATTTTGATATATGAGCAAGTGTTTGTAATTTGTAATCAATCATAGTCTTTCAGCTCTCTGTTCTTACCCATGCAGGTAATGCTAACTACACTATAAGACTTTAAAAGACTAAAGTCTAACAAGCTCTCACATGGATAGACAGTATATCATTAGTCATAGACTTTTTTGTCACAACCTTTACAAAGACTGGGGATCATGCAGAGTCAGTATTTGCAAGATTGCAACTAGATTCTCCCAAGAGATTTTATCCTGTTCAACACAGGTATATATACTGTAATGTAGGGTGGTTGTGAGGTAATAAAAAGACTGTTTACAGGGAAAAGAGGCTTAACATTGAATTACACATATTAATAACATAAAACATAAGGGAGTATAGAGATTCTGTGTCCTTTCAGAAGGATTTGTGTACAGGGTAGAAGCTTCTGTAGAGGCCTCTGCAGGCTTCAGCAAAGGATCCTGGATAGGCTTTGGTGGACCTCAGGGTAAGATATATGACCTCTCCACCAGGCTCAGGACCATACAGAAAAACAATCTTCTTTAGGATAAGGCCAAGAGAAGTCTTTTCTTGGAATGCGGTGGTAAAGGGTTCCAACTGGTGTGGGTATTGAATATCAGTTTGCATATATTGACTAATGTATGGTTTGGATGTAATGGATGCAAACACTAATATGTAACAGAAGGTGGGATGAATACATAATCACTTTTGACAAATGTATAAAAATGTGTGTTCTGTGTTTGATTGTTAGACATTCTCCGGAGGGTGCCTCAATTATGCTTGTTAATGTTAACCTGCAATAAAGGACAGGACCAGCTATTCTCTTTAACTAATTCTAAAGTCTGCATCTTCATTTTATATTTGAATGTTTAACTTTGAAACTAGCTGACTGCAGATTTAGGAAAGACATTTATTGGTCTTTGGCTGTGGACCCACACCGTTATCAGCACCAACTGACAGATGACTTAAAAACTGCATCGTTCTGTGTGTGAGGGCTGGAATATCCAAAAGCTCGCATTTGGAAAGTAAGCAGACACCTTTTAGAAGTTCTGCATAGTTGGACATTTCAGACCTTTGTTCACAAAGTATTGTAGTGGTTGGGCCTAGGAGTTATAGAAAATGCAGACTGAATGTTGGTGAATGTGAGTAGACTGTTAAACATTATAAACATTTTTTAAAAGAATAATAGAAAAATGGCTGGTGTACAAAAATGAAAATAAAGTGAGAAATATGTTATAAAAATCTAAATAACTGTTTGAAAAACCTATGCTATAAAAATAAAAATAAGTGATAGAAAAAAACCCAGTTTGATTAAATAAACAGTTAACTATGAGATGAGAAAATGCAGAGAGAGAGAGAAAAGACAAAAGAGATAAATGTTAAATGTAGTTCGTTTTGTTTGTTTAAAGAGTCAGTCTGTCATTTTGTTTGTCTAAAGTGAAGTAAATGGTATATTAGATCATCTAAACAGCTAAGAATTGTTGGTTTTGAAGAACACATGAAATAAACTTATGGACAGTCATTTATTGATTAAAACACAAGGAATTTGAACTCATTTATGGTTTTAGAGATCTCTGTACGGATAGAACTTTGGCAGTTAGAATTGGAGAATGCCCAATTTTTGCTATTGACCGAGTGGCATAACTTAAATTACACAGAAACCGCTTTTCCACACTTGAGATTAAGGGAGCGAATGCAATATTGATACCAGTGTTTAACTTGTTTTGCTTTAACCAGCTATCATTAAAGGCAGTATTAGGTTTGGAACGTTTGCCATGGTGGGCAGGTGAACCGCTGCCAACACCTGGAGATAGTAGGCAGCTCAGGGAGTTGGAAGCGCATGTAATAATTAACAAAAAGGTAAGTGATATGTGAAAGAAGACTAGCTACATCATTACTGGTAGCTAGAATTAATTCAGTGAGCCAAGGATATTGTTGGGAATTGCTTAAGCAGAAAGCCGTGACTGTTCAGAAAATAGTAGCGGTTTTAAATTGGAATGAGACATTTGCAGAGATAATCAGCTTGAGAAACATATAGATTGCGAATAAGGGGATACAGACGAATGGCAAACCAGAGACTTAGTTTTACAATGTATAAGGGTGTTAGTGTGTATAGATATAGTTCTGTAATATATGTTTTCAGTAAAGAGGAAAATTGTGGACACAAAGAAAAGTAATTGCTTGGGGGTGAATGTTGTTTGGTAGACAAGTTAAGATAGTTGGGGTGATGAGCTGAAAACATTTTATAATCAGATATAAATTACTCAGCAGCTGTATTACATAGTTTTAGAGGTGGAAATTCAGAGTGGAACATCTTAAGATTATTTTAATTTCCCTCTTAATTAGCGATATACATTATGATGTTAAAAAGGTAGAAAATGTATTTCTGTACCTGATATGTTAGATAAAAATGGAAATTTCATACACACGAGCAGCTTAGTATCTGACTTCCCAAGGGGGGTGGCTATTAATTCAGGATAGTTGAATAGTGAAGGAAATAATTTAAATGGCCTCCATTTGAGTAACGGAAGAAGCAGAACATGGCTGTTGGAAATGTAATGTTATGAAAACTCAGAAAATAACTATAGAATATTTGATATGATGAACATCTTTTTAGACAAATTACAAGCAATAAAAGTGTGGAATATATGTCATTTGCATGAGTAATGATATTTTATTTTTAGCATTTTACTACCATAGAAGGAAACTGCAGAAGGGAAAGGAGAGTGAGAGATCTAACAGACTGCAAGAAAAAAAAGTGAGCTAAAGAGAGCTCAATTAGTTGAAAAACAGTGAGAATTAACAGCACTGCAAGCTTTTGAAAAAAGAAATGCAAAGCAATTCAAAGAGAAAGAACTGAAATACAAGCAGAAATGTGAACAGCCTTTTTTTGACTACAGAAAGAGATACCACCACCATATGCCCAAAAACAAGAAGCCACATCAATCCTATATCCAGTACTCACTACAAGAGAATGGACTGAAGCAGAAGTACAGATGGAAGTTGACAAATTGAAGGAGAGATAATAATAGAATCAAAAAGAAGACATGATGTTGTATAGAAAGAGATAATAATAGAATCAAAAAGAAGACATGATGTTGTATAGAAAGAGTTGAAAAAAATGGAAGACCAAGTGAAGAGAAGACATGAAAGTATGTTGAGAGAGTTAGATAAAGTGAAAACTCACCATGAAGAACAAAGAGGACAAGAAGTTCAAAGACAGCATGAAAAAGAGCTTCAAGAGTTCAGAGCATCCGCAACAGAGATGAACAAAAGGATTGCTAGAAGGGAAGAGAAAATGCAAAAGAAAGTTATGAAAGAAATTTAGGCCTGAATACAGGAAAAACAATTAATGGGATTTAATGAAGTATACTGTGAAAGTGAAAGTGAAGATGAAGAGGCACCCAGAGGATCTGCAAAATTAGCACAGAAATATCAAGTTATAAAGTGTCCACTATTATATAAAGGACACAAACAGACTTATGTGTCATGGTCATTTATGGATTTAAAAGGACTGATTGAACAACTGCCAGACATGAAATGTAGAGGTCAAAGATGGATTACAGTGTTTATAGAAGGCACAGAATGGGCATCAATTGGACACTGTAGATATAAAAGCTATCTTGTCACAGAAAGTTGGAAAAGGAAGGATGGAAAACATTTTCTCAATGGCACAAAAGGAGAACCACATCAAGAATGGATGGGGTGATACTCTGTTCAACCCACAAAGAAACAAGAGGAGGGATGCTATCAGACAAGAATTCCCATCAAAGATGGTTCCCAGTCAGATAGAAACATGGAACTGAAGCCAGAAACATGTATCAATGAGTACATCAACACCTTTCAAAGAAAGTGGCTGGGGGAAGCAGTGTCATAATGGAATCAAAATGAAACCAATCAAACTCTTTCAAATGTTGTTCAAGAAAAGCCTGCCTCAAGAAGTCAAGATGCATTGGAAGACATTGTAGGTTTAACTGAAAAAGAACAAATTAAGCTACTGTAATAGAGAAGCAACAAATTGAGACCCCAGTAAATCCTCATCCAAGTGACATCACTCAAGCCACAGTAGTAACTCAACCAATCCCTAACACAAACAACAATGCACAGAATATTCAAGCAGGGCCAACTACAAGTCCTATAATGCCTCCAATTTATGTTTATGTGAATAGTAGAGGAAAAGGAAGATGAAGAGGAAGAGGTAGAGGCTGAGGAGGAATGCAAAGACCTGTCAACATGCCACCTAATGGTGTTTACCAGCAAGATGGATATCAGCAAATTCAACAATTAATAGAAGGTCAGCAAGATCAGAGACCTCAGATATAATGCTGGACATGTGGGCAAGCTGGACACATAAGCCGCACATGCCTCAATGAAGGATGGTACTGAAGGTGCCCAGAGGAACTAAGGGAGAGCACTTGCAATTGGTAACTTCAACCTCACTGGTAGGGGAGCCCAAAGTGCAAGTTTCAATTAATGGTCAGCAAAAATCTCTCTTCCTGGTAGACACAGGTGCCACACACTCAGTGATTGGACCAGAAGGTGCTCACCTCCCCCTGTCCAGTGAGAAAATCAGGACACAAGGTTTCTCTGGGAAAACAAACATTGGTACACAAAACATTGGTACACAAAATCTAACAATGCCATTCCACATGTGTCACTGATAACTATAAAAGATGGACAAGCAAAAGACCTGGGACCAAGTGGGATTTCCAGGCTAGTGACTAGAAGCAATACCAGCTGAACACTCAGAGGATTCTGACTAACAATCTCCATTAGATTTTTATGGTCTATGGCAATGGCGGGTAAGCAGTCATTAAGACTCCAGCCTACATTGACAACACAGAAAGGGTGTGAGCCAAACGCTGCCCATACTGCACCGCTGACCACCAGAGCTGCGCTGAACTTAGAAAATGTTTAGGACCAAAACAATGACTATGATTCCGTGACATCAATTTCATCATCCAGGACTGTGTAATATTAGAGGTACTACTTCTGTATTGTTCTTGATTCACCAACAACTGGTTAGGGTTAAGATGGAAGGATGTGCATACATGTGTCAATCACACAACTACAGAAGGATAAAGATACACTATCATCACATTCGATCAATTTCACAGTAGTTACAGGACTAGGGCAGAATTAATTGGAGTGTTATTCACTCTCTAAAAAACTTGCTTGAAGTCTTCAGGGAGTAGCTAGTGGTTAATGCAGCCATACATACTGATACGTTATACAGCCTGGACCATAACAACAGATAATTGTATTGTGTACACTAAAAGTAGGTCCCAGCCAATGATATGTCATCTTCCCTTTAATTCTACTAACTGTAATAAATGTAAACCTTGTCCATTCTGGTTTTTACTGTACAGAGGTAGCTCACACATTGTTAAAACCATGAAAAATATGTCATCCAGTCAAAAGTTTATTAAGCAACATAACACCATTCTTTCCCCAGAGCCATACTGTTGTCACAGAACACTCCCCTCTCCACTGGTCACGGGATACAGCCCGCCGTGTGCAGTGGGATTTCATTGTCTGTCTCATTTATAACCACACCTATGTTGTTTAGCACACACCTGCACTTGGTTTAGTCTTGTTGTGTCTGTCTCTATTTAAACCACTGTAGGAGTGTGCTTAGGGGTCATTCAATGCCCATGTTTGTATTCATGTTATTTGTATTTGTGTTAATCGTTGATGTTGCATGTGAGTGCCGATTGTCTTTATTGTTTGTTTAATATACATCTGTCTACGTCAAGGGAGTCTGTATGTCCTACTCCCTTACTCTGCAGGACTCGGGCTGTTACAACCACATCATTGATGGAAATTGAACTGATGTGAGGGCAGTATGGGCCAACTCAACTGTATTTCCTGATTGATTTATTCTACAGGAGGATCACAGGTTTGTTTAAGAGGACTTAGGTTGTGAATCATGCTAGTCAAACGTTTTGGGGTTCTTGTTATTTTAATACTAGTGGTCACTATTAGTTATACAACAACCTATGAGGGATAATGGTGTGATAGTACCAGATGTTGTTTGGGTATGTGGTCATGACAAGCTGTATGTAACATTGTTAGTCGGATGGACAAGTCTTTGTGCAAAAGTGATGTTAGTGGTTCCCATTTCTATGGTTTCTGTCCCTGAGGTTGCATTAAAAAGACACAATAATCATCCTATTCATAAGTGTGCTGCAGTATTAGGTAGCTTTGATGATATGGTGTACATAGATGCCAATACTGCACCTGATGGTTCTATTACAAGAGCATTGTCCAAGTTAGAGTCATTATGCAATGAAATAGCCTAAAACTCTAGTGTTGATAATAATATTACTTGATGGTTTGATTCAGTGTTTTGAAAATGGAAACATATCATTTTAAGTGTCTTTTCTGGTGTAGTGATAGGGATAGCCCTACTTTCATTATGCGGGTGTTGTGTTAATCCACGTCTCAGAGGTCTAATTGAGAGAGCACTTGATAAATCAGTATCATCTCAAATGTTTGTTGCTTAACAAGGTATAGTGATGCCACCAGTATATGATAGACAGATACCCTGCTTACATCACATCTGCATCTGAATATCCGTACCTCAAGTACTTCAAACCTCAAGTACGGCTCGGCTTGAAATACTTTGCTTCAGGTCTCATGGACGATAAGCATCGAGACTATTTTCTGTCCTGGGTCCAAGATGGTGGAATGAACTCCCGTTTGCTGTCCGGACAGCAGAGTCCCTTGCAGTCTTCAAACGCAGACTGCACATCCATCTATTTGCAGAATATTTAAAGGACAACTGACACTACTCCCTTATTGACTGACTAATTTAGTACTTATTGTAGGACAATGTTTATGTTGTTTAACAAACTCTAGCACTTATTGTTTATAGCACTTATCATTGTTTAAGATAGACCTTATGTATTTTGCACTTCTAGGTATCAGCATTCATCAAATTCTACAGTATTCTAGTTCATTGGTATGTTTAATTCTAACCTACTGTACTGTACTTGGATATATTCTATGAATAAATGACAAAGCCCCTTTGTAAGTCACTGAATAAGAGCGTCTGCTAAATGCTGTAAATATAAATGAATATCCATTTCAGGTTGGGAGAGGTCTTGGTACCCTTGATGATTTTGTGTCATTTTGACCCATGTTGTGCTCTGAATTATGCTTTTTATAATCAGAAATGTAGTATTATCCTTTGTATTTATTTTAGTTACAATGGTCTTATTCACTTGATATAATTCATAAGTTTGCCTTGTTCCGCATTGCATTGACAGACTGCTGATTTACATTTACAGCGTTTAGCTGACACTTTTATTCAAAGCAAATTATAATTATGACTGAGTAAAATGTCAGTCTTGCTCAGGGACCCAACAGTGACAATTTGGGGCTTAAACCAGGAATCTTCTGATTACAAGTGAAGTACTTTAACCACTGAGCTACCACTGCCCACTGGTTTAATAATTTGATCGAGGAGACTGGATGGACACATTATTAGCAGCTGGTGGATGAACTGGATGGGAGAGTGCCATATTGGTGGGCCTATTGGTATGCAAGTTCTAGCCACCGGGTTGACATCACCTGAGTGATGAGTGAGTGATGATAGCCAGTCGAGGAAAGCATGTGACCGAGGATGGGTAAGATCCTGGGTATACACTGCAACATCCTAAGGCAGGCTCTGTCACGGTACTGGCTTGAACTCCTTGTGGCAGCCTAAGTTCACATATCCCTTGATGTATGGCCAGAACAAATTATTCCTCTGAAGGCTAGTCCTTCATGCCTTGGTTTCAGAGGTATGGCCTATGTATTCAGCAGTCTCATGAATGCAGTGGATGGCTTTTCATGCAGGGGGAAATGAGGGATGAACTTTATCAAGTGTTTATTTTGTTCATTTATTTTTATTCATTGTTTATTTATTTATATTCACATTTTTCAAATGCTTATGTTGTTCAGTTTTTAAAAAATCCATATATTATGTAATTATAGAAAAAGCAGAAATTGCACAAGACCTCTCTTGATAAGTGTATATACCCTATATGTCACTAAACATTTGTTAAAATGTTTGGAAAGAATAGCATAAAAAATAGTAGATTGGTTTGTGTCAAAGTCATGAAAGGGGGGAAATGAGGTAATAAAAAGACAGGGAAAAGACTTGTAACATTGCATTAGAAATATTAATAACATAAAACATAAGAGAGTATAGAGATTCTGTGTCCTTTCAGAGTGATTTGCATACAGGGCAGAGACCTCTGTAGAGGCTCTGGAAAAGATCCTGGGTAGGCTTTAGTGGACCTCAAAGTAAGATATGACCTCTCCACCGGGCTCAGGAACGTATAGAAAAACAATCTTCTTTAGGATAAGGTCAAGAGAAGTCTTCTCTTGGAATGTGGTGGTAACAGGTTCCAACTGGTATGGGTATTGAATATGAGTTTGCATACATTGACTAATGTATGGTTTGGATGTAATGGTGCAAATGCAAACACAAATATGTAAAATAAGGTGGGATGAATGCATAATCACTTCTGACAAATGTATAAAAAAATTGTTTTTTGTCAGATTGTTAGACATTCTCTGGAGGGTGCCTCAGTAATCCTTGCTAGTATTAAATGCAATAAAGGACAGCACCAGCTATTCTCTTCTACTAATTCTGAAGTCTGCATCTTTATTTTATATTTTAATGATCAACTTTAAAACTAGCTCACTTGGGATTTAGGAACAACATTTCCATAATATTGTCTCAGGCTGATGTTCACAGTTGTACACAGATTTGAGTGCTGTGTCTGTGTACACGTGCGAGTGCATGCATTGGGTGCACATGTATAGGTACAGGTACATGCATTGATCTGGGTTGTTTTGTATTTCTAGGTTTAAGGGTGAATATATGTATATCCGTTTTGTGTGTGTGGTCCGGAATAGAAACCGAATATACATTCCATCAGTCATTTCCCTCGTTAACCGTATTATGCACTTACAGTATACGCATACAGAGAATCTGCTTTACAAGATCATTTAATCTGTAAGGATGAGCGGCGGCGAGAAGAGCGAGATTATGGGCAAATCCCGAGTCGTAGTCAGAGTAGTCCAGGGTCATAGGGCCAACACGGAGAGTATGTGAATACATGAGCAAAACAAACACACGATGGCAAACAGGGGAATCAGGCTCTAACAAAAGACGCTAGGGAAAACTCGGGCTAAGAAACACGAAGGCTAGGATACGCGGAGTACAAACCAACAATCAAATAAACAATAAAGCTAACACATAAACGCATCAAGCACAATAAACCTAACACACGCATTCAAAGAAACAAAGAAGAACCAAAAAAAAAAAACACAGGCCTCAAGACATGGTTTAAATATATGAGCTTAACAAGACTAGAAACGAGGGACAGGTGTGGAAAATCAAACGAGGAGCGGAGAAAACAAAACTATGGCATGGAACTAAAATACACAAGACAGACTACCCGTAACGGGAAGAAAGTGGAAATTTTCACCTATGCTCTTACATACGAAACATTAGAAAGGCCACTACTTACTCGATATTGAAACGACACACACGGCGTTACTGTTTATAAACATTATAACTAAGGATTAGACCTATACTACTGGTAATATTATTGGTTAAAGGTAATATTAACCACATCTGATAAACCTTTATGCACGTTCAGTCACCTAGGTCTACAGAGCATTTACGTTTAACATTCTTTAATAACGAAAGTAACGTTGACAAGTAGATAACTGAACATGCACTGATAAACTAAAACAGTAAAGTCAACTGACATTTCGGTGAAAGACGCACATTAGACACAAAGACCAGGTACCTACTGTCACCAGTCTTTGATGTTGCTACCAATCCCTGATGACACATGCCTTCATGCTCCTGTTGGAAATTTACAAGAAGATAAAGTGAAGAACGACAGAGCAGTAACAGAAGCAGCTTTTGTTCACAGCTGACCTCATGTGTGCAGTGGTTTATTCTGCAAAAACAATTAAGGCCAAGGCATCCCCAGAGTCTTCTCCATGTCTCTTGTCTCATCTAGCTGCCACAGATCTTCCTTTACCTGTTTTACTGCTTGCAGTCTGGTACTGAAGAGAAGTCATATATTGGTTGCTGGCAATGTCCATGTTACTATCAGGAAGACTAAAAACTCATGATAATTTTAAAAGATGGTTGAGTTTAAGAGAACGTCAAGACAAGATAAAGACAAACTTAAGACAGCTACTCTGAACACCTTACGCCAAATGACTGAGATGCCCAGAACGCACCACAGCTCTAGCAAAATTATCATGATTTTATTCTGACAGTGGAAATTTTTCTGTGACAGTGACATTGCTTGACTAGTCATTTGGTATGAATAAATCACACGATATAGAAGAATAATTGTCGATATAGAAGAATAATTGACAGAAATTCAAGTATTTACTAAGCTGAAAAAAGATCATTCCTGGGGCCTCTCAGTTCTGAGTTGAATGTCATCTGACTTGAATACCCCATTACTCTGTCCATTCACTCTCAAAGTTACAAGGAAAGTTAGTTTTAGACAGTTATGTGCCGCCCAAAATATTCCTATAAATGATAACTTAATCATTAAATTAAATCATCATGAGTGACTGAACAAAGGATTTAGATAATCAAAGCATCCTTTGTTTGTTTAAAAGATTTAAAATTGACAAAAAGTTTCTCACATAAGGTAAAATGATAGGGCTAAACATTTACTCGGAGTGTATACTGTAAAATAAATAATTAACCTCAAAATTAAAGAGTGCATGTACAGTACTACGTGTGACGGGGGTCTCCCCCTGCCGAAAGCCACTATAATTCAGCGGCGGTTGAGCACGTGGACTTTTATTTACGTTTGTCTTCTGTTGCCTGTCACTTGCTTCTGTTTGTGTTATTCCACACTTCCCACAGGTGGTGTGCATTATCTATCAGTAGCCACACCACCTGGGGGTTATCGTGTCACTATGTTTCAACTTATTTAAGTTTAGTTTTTATACCCGTTGTCAGTCACTGAAGTTACGCTGCGTTTTAGGTTTTTGTCTTGCGTTCATTTTCAGTAACCGCTTCAAGTGAAGATTTTTGTTTGCTTCCTTCCATTGTCTGCACGTTCTTCACCCGTGACACTGCAAGCTAAGGCTAACTAGTTATTGCATTGTTTAATATTAATCATCATCATTTTCAGTCAGAGTAAGAGTCAATATATTAAATATAATGTCTCATAAATAAAGACATCAGTAAGCACTGATGTAACATGGAGCGATCACGAAGCGGATGCGTACGATGAGAAGAGCGAGATTTATTAGGGGCAAATCCAGCGTCATAGAGCCAACTCGGAGAGTAGGGGAACACGTAGTAACAAAGCAAAAGGATAAACGGACACAGAAAAGGCCAGAACACTGTCTACGTACAAAAAAATGCAGACAGCCTGAAAACAGCTACCTAAAGCAAACACAGAGGCATGGATTAGCAATGACTAGCAAACTAGGACAGAAAACGCAGGGCAGTTAAGACTGACAATGAACAGGTGATGCAAATGAGAGCGAAAACCAAAACGGCGACCGGAACAGGAACGGAGAAAGTTAAACCATGACACGAGACAGAGACGCTAGGGACAACTGAGTGGCTGTGTAAATGGAGTAATAATGTAGAAAGGTATACATTCTATACCTGTGGGTAATTAGTAATTAAACTCTGTAGTCCCATCAATGTTGGTATGCCTGCTTGAAGTTGGACAGATCCTAGGATTTGCCCACCAACAAATATTTTAATTATTGAATAGATATTATTTTATGGTATGACATTCATTACTGTTGTGATGAGTATTGTTCATGGCTAAGGTTCCCAAAGCAATTGTCCTGCAAACTCTCTTGGAATGCATCCATGTCGGGGATGAGGTTGTGCAGTATGGGAGATCACTACTACATTAGCGGACTCAGTGAGTGAACAAGGAGAAGAAAAGATTACACGTGTAAAAAAAAGTTTTTAAATACAGAGGCATTCAAACAGCATATTCTAGTTAAGAACCCTGTCTGTTTAAACAGAAGTGTTAAACCTGTTTAATTTTTCATTGTTACCTCTTAGCATATTCAGGTAACATTATTAATAACTTTACATTGAAGTCTTATTTATTAATTGTTATTATTGTTAAAACATTAATAGGATAAAACCATTCAAAATCAGTTTAAGATTCTTAATTATTCGTTTTTCCACGATAGATCGCATCTTGTTTTATGGCAATTCGCTCACTTGAGGTATTTTACATTGATTTGGGGCCTAAACCAACTAATCCTTATTTTAAATAGGGTTATGTTTGATTAGTGTATATTTATACAATAAGCTCATAAAAAAAAAAATGCACAAATACCAAAGCAATGTAAAACTGCCACAAATCGGATCAGTGCCATCGCAATTACGCAGCTGTGGGGTTTAACAGCTTTACGCGATCTGAGTGCAAATTTGGGGTCCGCCGGGCAACATATAGCCTACATACAGAGTGGACTGTGCGCGCGTCCTTGTTGTCCACAATGCTTTAACACAAGATGACGTGTTAGGTGGAGCGCAGCGCTTCACTTCCGCCGGCATACAGCCACGGATTCACAGATGCTGGCTACTGGTAGAGGCAAAGTCGCCCGCGTCATTGAGGCGTTACATTGGACTCTTGCTGTCGTGCGAGTTGTTCCTTTCACCCATAACATCAAACGGTGGAAAAACAGACAATATGTGTAGCTTTTACACTACTAGACTCAGCTGTCCGCAGTGAATTCTGCGTCTTTTCGGGAGATTTTACAAGAGGTAAAGGCTCACATTTCGTTTCGTGTTGTATCATCAAGAATGTTCGTGTGTTAAACAAGGAAGTCTTATGAGCGGTATATGAAATTTGTGAGTACCCATCAGAGCAGTCCTGACAGATTCTGACAGGTAAGTGTCACTTTCCAAAAACTGGAGTTTTCAGTGGAATTTTGATGAACTGGAGGTAAACTGGATTAGGAGAACTTCTAAATATAGACTACTGTAGCGCATTAAAAGGGTTACATTTCTAGCGTGATTGTTGGGTAATTTTGTATGTAATTTGAAATTTGTCATTTTGTTTGGTGTTTTGTTGAGGTCATTGTAATTCGCTTTTTTATTAGATTAAATCGATTTACGTTTCACAGATTTGTACTTTTGTTCGAAGTCAGATGTTTTTGTCTCTAATGTTAGACTGAAGGAATTAAACAAATAAGGACCTTAACCTATTGGACAATGTATACAGATCTCAAAGTTATCTGTTAAAATACGGATAGTTTTCATATCATTTTAATCAAGGCTGTCACGAACGGATCAGGAATGGCAACTAGAGATGTCCTGTCATTAGAGCGCGTGAATTACGTATAGTGTACAGAGACCGCGGCGTCAGTGCCAATTCTAATGCCACGAAATATCATAATTAAGACATTTAAAAAATAACTTTAGAGGTGGTCTCTGTCCTCGGAAAATGGAAGATAATGGAAAAAATTGAGACTTTTAGAAATCTAAATGTTCAATTGATGCAGTTGAACGTTCCTTGAAGTTTTGTGTATTTATTGAATTATTATTTTTTGTTTTGAAAGTTGTATAGTTGTATTGTTTTGAAAGTTGTATTGATTGACAATTTTAGTATTTTTCTGATAAGTATTAAATGGCTTTAAACTTGAAAATTGAAATAAAACTAAACTATGAACCAGTTATGAACTACGGAGATGCATGCGCTTTGTAGATAGGTGCAACAGATTAGATGCGCTTGCGTCTAGTTTGAGAGTGAGATAAAGGGGGCTTATTGCACTTGTTGCACTTGCTTGCATGGCCCTAGAGAGATCATGTTGTGCCCCTACCCCGCAAAGCGCAAGTGCTTAACGGCGCTCAGAATAGCCACCAGAGGGCCTGTTGGATGATGCGTTTTTATTTCATAGACGTCACAGTCCATTGTGTCGAGAACAGCGTGGAACACAGTTTCTTTTTCATGATCATTCGTATCAGCCTGGAATCAGCCTTGATAGTTAGTAGAGTTCATCTGTCTGCCTTTACATGTGGAAGTCCTTCCATGCGCTATCCCACCCGCTTTTAAATAATGGTCGCTGCCGAAGAGCGGGGAACGATCACCTACGTATCGCGAATTGTACCTAAGCATCCTGAAGTTGTAACGACGTCAGCAGTATGTACGAATACTATGCAATGTACAACCACACAAACATACACGCACACAGAGTATGGTCTATACATTATATACAATATATTATGCAAAATGTCAAGCTCCTACGTATGTATATAAATAATTTTAAAAATATTCTGCTCACATAAATGTTTTCATTTAATTTATAAAAAAAAACAAAGCTGGAATCAGAAGCATCATTTTGGACAGTTATCAACAAAAGCAGCCATCTTAAATCACAGATAACCTTTTGTGCCATTTTTGCTTCATTGCTAGAATCATTGTTCTTAAGAACAGAGGCCCAGAAATGTTTTACGAAATGTTACATTCCCATATGTAAACCTGAATTTCACTGGAAATGAACTGATCTATCACTTATCTAATCATGAAACTGTTTTATTAACCATTTTAGGCTACTGTGATAGGCCACTTTTGGCATTACTTTTTTTGTGAATATAAAAATGACATACACAGGCACACAATCCCAGTCTGGGCCAGGTCATTCTCGGCTAGCTGTCATGTCCATTTGTGTGATAAATAAGCCATCTTGCCTGATATGTCAAACTAAACTCTCTTGGCAGACAGAAGGAACTACTATGTGATGTAGGAATCCTGGTTATGGATCAGGTCCCCATTTCCTAAAATCATTGTAGTATTAAGATCATCTATAATGAGAGAGTGTGTGCTCAGTGTAATACTCACTCTACCATTTAAAATGATCTTTGTTTTCCAATGTTTTTGTGAAACTCAGCACAGGCCAGGAGTGTACAAGGTTTTGCATTTTAAATCACATTACTACAGTCACAAATTCTGATTTCCCATCTTACGACTACATGTAAGGCTCATTTTCTAGTAGTGTGAAATTAAATTTCTCATGCAGTTTAACACTTAGATTAGTATAACAAACTTTTGATGGACTATAAAAAGCAATTTGTTTAAAAAATATTATACACTTGTAGCTGTGCCACGTACCAGTTCTAGCATCATTTCACAAAGCAAAAAAGGAAAGGGGTAATTCTCAGTGACACAAATGTTTTATACAGTTTCGCTACATTACCACTTTCTGTTCATTACTCTGTTTTACCTGCATGGTTTACTTTTCACTTTTAACAACATTGTATTGTGTTACAGTTTTTCAAGGTTCACTGGTAATGTTTTTCATGGGTTATCGTGCAAATTGGATGTATACAATGAATGAGGAAGACTACTTTACATGCCTTTAAATTAAAATGTTGCTTTTATGTTACGGGGGTCTAACTACAGTCCTGAGGGGAAGACTGTCCAGCACAGTTTGATGATTTCAGTTGGGCTATGTGATCGCTGCACCTGTTCACCATGCAAAATCTATAAGAAGGATTGGATTTGGTGTGAAGAAGAAGGAAAATGTTGTGCAGAGTTGCACACTGCAGTCCCTGAATGAAGGGAGAAGAAAGGATTTATTTGCGGTTGAGGACCTGGAACACAGAGAAGGCAACCATTGCATTAGAAATATGGGCAGAAACTTGCATGTTCATTTGTCTGCGCAATTGTTTCCTTAAGGATCAAGTAGTCTATACTATATTAGCTATTTAAACAAAACCTGTGTTTATTGTAAGGTTTATTGATATTTTTTTCTTTTTAGCACCTGTATTTGTAGTCAGGCCTCTACTGTGAGGTTAAAGACACTGACGTGTGTCTGTTCAGTTCTCAAGTTATGTGGTCATAATTACATACATTGTGTACATTTCTACTATAGACTAGGTATGTGTCAGTTCATTTGTGCACACTTCAAGTATTATTTTTGAGGGTGTCATCTAAAATGGTGGGACTATTATATGTCCACTCATGTTTTGACAAATTCTATGGGCCCTATTTCACACCGATTGTTACTGCAACATAGTGGTATTTTTAATATGCATCATATATTTTAAAATGCAATATATTGGTATTTTTAATATCCTCCAAGGTGTGTTTTAGTCATCTTATGCCCTGCACACCTCATGGGCTGGAAGGGTTGGCACAACAAAACAGGAGGTCACAGTAAACGAGGTCAACACCTGTAAGGCAAGGTGTTGGTATTGTGTGAAAATGTAAGATAAAAACTGTAAGGGCTGTGTCTAACAGCCACCAGAGTAATTGGATAATTTGATGATTCTGCCAGCCATTAGGCACATACCAGGAAGATGCCCAGCAGTCATGGTGGCTCATAACATAACATAAGTAATAGTATGACATGGCACGGAAGTTGTAGCCAGGCATGAGTGGAGCAGCAAGCAAAGGCTTATTTAAAAAGAAAACAGAAAGCAGGCTCACAAAGCAAGCTGGAAAAACAAAGTCTTTAAGTAGCACAATGAACCTATCGTGCAACTAAGCAAGCCTGGAAGCTAGGTACAGAATGTAGACTTACAAGACAAGCTCAGAATGGCATGGCACAGTCTACTACAGAAGCTAATGCAAAGTGTTGATGATGGGGATCTGCAGAAATAAACAGGGACAAGAAAAGCAGAAACAGGTGCACAAAATAATGTAATAAGTGGGTGACTGGGGAGTGTGATTGGTAGGTGCAGATTGGTGATCAGTGTGTGCAGGCGAGGGTGGCGACTGGTATAACATACCAACCTAGTAGCGATTTTAAATCTTTGCTCATGATGCGTTTTCATCTCATGAATATACACCTCAGTTTCTTTCTGCCATGATATGTTCTGGGTAGGAATTGAAGTGATATGTTTTCATGTTCAGCCATTGCACTTAACACTTACATGTGGGAATTTTTGAGAGCAAAAGTATGATTGGCTGGGAATATGCTAATTTATTACCTACTACACTTCATTATTCTACCAAGAGCTTTTATTGGCGGAGTGTAGATGGATGCACCTACGTGAAAACTGCATGTGCCTTTTGAATGTGCCTTCTTGACACTGTTCATGTGATGTAGATCATAACATATTGTCTGGGGAAGTGTAGCCCTTATGCTGTGGGAATGTATAAGTCTCTGGTCATTTTGCAACATTTTGGGGTGTTTGCAAAGAAAATACATTTTTAAAATGCTATGCACTTCTGATCTAATTTACCATTGACAATCTGTCTTTATCTTGTATGCATGTGTGTGTGTGTGTGTGTGTGGGTGTGTGTGGGTGGGTGGGTGGGTGTGTGGGTGGGTGGGTGTATGTATGTGTGTTTAATGGTTCAGTAGTTTCCAGTGACCTAAATGTTTATGTGGGCTGTCTAATGGCATACCTGCATGTCTCAGTGATTAGTTAAATGCAGGTGAAAGTGATCGATTTTTCTCACCTGCTGTTGTGTTGACGAGAACAAGCCAGTACCTTTGTGAATTCACCATGGCTTAGGTCTGCAGATGATTGATCTCCTGGGTGTCTTGTGACCGTGGTTGCCATAGTAGCAATACAGAACTGTGGGGAGGGGTGAGTTGATGTCCAGCTATTCAGGATATATATGGTTTGGGGCTACAAGTGGGGGTCAAATTCTATAAATGTATTTGTCTATCTACCAGTCTGTATCTGGCTGGTTGGCTGACTGGCTGTATCTATCCATCTATCTGTCGATCTATCTGTCTGTCTGTCTGTCTGTCTGTCTGTCTATGTCCATCTGTTTATCTATGTCTATGTCTGTGCCCATTCATCTATGTCCATCCATCTATGCTCATGCATCAGAGCAACTATGCTCCAGTTCACATGGTGACTCCCAGTGACAGATCTAGACCCCCAGCACAAGCTCACACAGCAGTTCCCGCCCTCAGTTTTGGCATTCCTGTTTCTTCCTCATGTATGTCACATGTCTGCTTCTGTGAGCTCAAGTCACTGGCTTAATCTATGCTGACCACCGATAGATACCAAAGGTGGCAGGGACAACCACCTCCTCCCACAGAACGACAGTGACAGGAGACATAACGTTTGTGGTTGTGTGATTTCCAATAATATCTCATCTTTGGCCCCACTGGCCTTTGTTTGGCAGAGGGACAGTAGAGGGTCTGTTGATTCACTGTCATGAGGTGGAATATTGTCCATATACTGGACCAAACAGAAAATGGATAATATGGGGAAATCAAAATTACTTGTCAAAACATTATAAAATGTTGTTTTGTTTATCGCTGTATAAGTGTAAACTGGTAAACTGATGCATCCCTATTTGAGGTGATTATTTACTCTGTGTTGAGATTGTAATTATTCACTCTGGCTTGATGAGATCCATGTTTCAGGCAGTGAGTATTCAAGTTATTCTAAAAAAAAAAAAAACCCCACCCTGTCTATTGTTCATGAGTCACAGTATCTAATACATCAACACAGAAAATGGAATAGAGAGACTATTGCAAAGCCCTCGAGACCAAATTTCAGTTACTTGCTTCTGTTTACTTCTTGAAACAGCAAGGTGTTACACATTGAGAATGGGTGTGGACTACTAATCAGGTCTTTGTCCTTGCATGTTGATCTTTTACTGCAAACCACAGCTATTAGTCAGTCCTTAGTCAGTACTCCACCTATTAAACTTGTCAGAAAGTGCTACCTGCTCTTTTCAACAAAATTCTGCTAAATAGTGCAACATGAACTGACCAAAAAAAGAAACGACAATTTAAGCTGACCTTCTTACAAATGTTTCTGAAGCTCATAGGACTGGACTTGGTTCTGCACTGTTGCTTCACAGTGAGTGTCAGCGAAAATGTCAGACTCCCCATCACCACACTGGTTGCCATCCTTTTTTCAGACAGGTACTTCTCTCAGCATGGAATCTGACACAGATAAACTGTGTTTGTTGCTAAAACTAGTAATTCATCACAAAAACCAAAACCATAGTTTAAAAAAACACTAGTATGGTGCAATGACCAGTATGGCTCATAATGTCTGCGCAGGACTATTGAACACATTCAGAAAATGTTTGCTTGAGGCTATGGCCAGTAAATCTTTACTAAATGTAAAGATTGTAAGTTTTTTTGCTATATGTGGCACTATTAAATGTTTTGAATGTAGTTTGTTAAATAAGGTATTGAGACCAGGTTGATAATGAAACTGTGTATTAGGACTTATATTGAAATCCAGATAATTCTATGGTATTACCCTTGAACAGGATCTTACAAATGTTAAGAGAAGAACTCTTATGTTCTCACATATGGGTTCAACATTAAAAATTCCAAGAAATGCGGTGTGCCGTTCATGGATTGCTGCTTTTGTCAAACCATGTTACACCTTGGTATAGGACTGGTCTATAAAGCCCCTTCCTCTTCAGAAGTTAATGAGAGATTTTGAGACAGCATCTGCTTGATATATGCTCTTTCCCTTTCTATATGGTATTATAGATTTAGTGCTGTTTATTGATATTTATTTACTCATTTATTTATTTATTGACTGAAGATATTGAATATCTTCAGCACTTATTCCTACGACTCAATCACAGCCATGCTAATTTTCAGTATAACAGCACAACCTTGAGTGCGATGTTGCTTTTATTCAACAGTTCTATGAGTGCAATTTATGTTAAAAGTATTATAATAACAAGTTTTAATTTGTTTGTTTATGTAACTGCAGTATAAGTAGTAGCACAGCTATACTGGGACTGAACTGTTGCCAAGAAAAACATTAACATTTTCCCACATGCTAGCTTGCTACATTGTGCAGGTCTGCTTTACATATTTAACTGCAGACTGGCTGCTATGAGTTATGCATGTTTATCTGTATGGTTCCATTTATTGTGCAACCAGTGAAATAAGAGTCTGTTGATAGTTGCTTTGGTGACATGTGTGATTCCATTGAGTTGATCAGACAGTATGCCGCTCCATCATTTCCTGCTCTCCATGGATAGTCTCCAGTAACTTTTTAGCGGGCTTCTTTCCTCCCCTTCGTCCTCTACTGACAACCATTCATAATTTAACTCAAATGGAAATGTGGAAATATGTTCATCTTTGTGCTGTTGTGTAATCTTATTTAATTATTGCAGTTTTTCAAAATGCTTTTTCACATCACCATTGATGTGTTAGGACTCAGAGGGTCAATAGTTGATATTTACATGAAGGCACATGTATGTTACAGTGAGGCAGCCATTTACAGTCATTAGTAATTGTACTTTCATGTCTAATCATCCCCTCTCAGATCTTTATTTACCCACCTGAATCTAATCACGCATTATGGATCTATTTGTTCTCCTCCACCAGACCCAGAACAGGTCTAATTACCTATTGCTAATTGATTAATTACCTATTATTATTGAAAGAAAAAAATACAAACTGGTTATGGGTTATCTTCATCTCCTATCTTAAAATACTTTATACTAGTGCTCAGACACTCCAGTAGAACTTGATTAACTGGATCTGATGCATTAGATAGGAGTTGAAACTTGCAGGAGATTTGGAAATTGCCATCTCAGGGTTACTCCCAACTTCCAAGGAATGTTCCCACAAATTTGGGTAACGTTATAGAAAAGTTCTCAACATTAGGCGAAAACATTCGAATGCAATGTTCTGTAAATGTTACGTGGCCTTTAAAAATGTTTGCACATTGCTACTTTAAATGTTCTAAATTTAACTTGTTGATTTTTTTTTCCTTTTTCTTTTTACAAAGTATATTTAGTATACATGGTAAGAATAAGTTCTTGAAGCCCTGCAGTTTTCCTTGAAATAATGTAACATTTAATACAACAATAGTTAACATTTAATGTAAGCTATTTACTTTTTCAGAACCTGTAACTTTAATGAAACTGTGTAAAACACTGATTGTTTGGGGAATGGAGAAATATATTTGTGAGGCTGGTGGCACAGAGGGACAGAGAGGCAAGGGTGAAACAAAGGAGTCTTTTTTCTCAATTATTCAAAGTATGCAAGTAAGCTGCAATGCAGTGATAAAGAAAACAGAAGAGATTTAATGTGTAGGCTTAGCACTGTGATAATGAGTGGCATGTCGCTAAGAGGTCCACTAATGTGCATCGCCGTCTTCAGGAACCTGTGAGTATGATCAGTAAATGGGTGATTGGACCCAGGGCAGGTGCTGTGCATATTTCTGTGCAGCAGTGGGTGTGTCCCTCCTGCTGGATGACCGGCCTACTGTGACAGAACTGAACCCCGCTGCCAGACACGGTGTCCTTGGGAAGCTCGAACTGTCTGAAGATATGGCGAAAGAGCAGATCAGCTGTCTCCAGAGCAGTGGGTAGTGCTTTCAGGGGAATAAACTGGACCATTTTCAAGAATCAATCCACAGCAACAAGGATGGTGGTGTTTCCCTCGGAGACAGGAAAGCCAGTCACAAAGTCGATGGCCATGTGAGACCAGGGGCATTGTGGACGGGGTAAGGGTATTACCTGCAGGCTGAGTACATGGTGTTTTGCTGCATGCACAGTCTGCAACATATTTGACTATGTCCTTGTGCATTGCTAGCCACCAGTAGCATCCACTCAATAGTTGGGGAGTGCATGTTGACCTGGGATTTCCTGTGTCCAACAAGGTCTGTGCCCATGTGTCTAGATGGGATGTAGAGCCGATGCAGTGGGCAGCGAGGATGGGGATTAGCCTCGATGCTGCGGTCCCGTTCCCATCACACAGCTACCAAGAAGCAGCAGGGAATGAGCACTGGCTCTTGATTAGTGGATTGCACCTCGGCGGTGTAATGCCTAATGAGCACGTCCGCCCTTATGTTCTTCTCCTTTCGGTCTGAAGGTGATCCAGAATACAAACCGGGAGAACTCCTGCCTGGAGTTCAAACTTTTTTGCTGTCTGGAGGTACTCCAGGTTTTTGTGATCGTGATCATTGATCACCGTGAAGGGGTGCCACGCTCCCTCCAGCCATTTCCTCCACTCCTCGAATGCAAGCTTCCTGGCACGGAGCTCCCAATTGCTGACTCCGTAATTGCATACTGAAGGGCTCAGTTTATGAGAGAAGTTGGCTACCGGTCTTAGTTTGCCCTCCTTCCCCGTGTATTGAGAGAGCACTGCATTGACTCTCATATCTGAAGCATCTACCTCATCAATGATGGACTTAGTGCGATCAGGTTGCTGCAGTACCGGAGCATTAGAAAACGCAGTTTTGAGGTCCTCGAACGCCTTTTCAGAATCGGAATTCCATTTTAGCCGCTTCACTTTTCCACGGAGCAGGTCCATGAGAGGCCTGGCCAGGGTACTAAGGGCCCGGATGAACCTCCAGTAAAAGTTGGCAAACCTCAGGAACCACTGTAGTTCCCAGTGCATCTGGGGTGTCAGCCATTCAGTCACCATCTCCACCTTACATGGTTGCATGCATACGGAGCCCTCCCAAATTATGTACCACAGGAAACTCACCTCTCTGCAGTGGAACTCTGTGGCTTGTCGCTCAGAGGTCCACTAATCTGCAGTGCCAACTTCAAGCACCTATGGGCTTAAGTAAATACATGGGAAACAAGGAACAGGTGAGTATGATCAGTAAACAGGTGATTTGTACTGGGGCAGGTGCTGTGTGTGCTGTGTGTGGTTATGTGCAGCAGTGGGCGTGTCCCTCCATGGGCCTACCATGACAGTATTTCCTATGGTCTAGCCTATTTTGAATTGTTGCCAAGTTGACAGATCTCTGACTGTCAAAAGTGCACACAAAATGAAGAGGTTCATTCCAGACATTGCACCTAACTATCTACTTCAGAAGGTAAAATGTTTTTCTGATATTCAACAACTTTTAAATTCTAACATATAATGTTGTCTGTAGAAAATTATATCAAGGTAGCACACTGGTTTATAAATTGAAAGTGAATTTGAATTTAAGTGAACCAGTATTCCAAATAACAAGTTGGCTAAGCCATTTTAGGCAATGGCATAACTATACTGTACTGTATAGACTCATAACTGGCAGGCTACTGGGAGTAAATGTTTAGCTAATAAAAATAGCCTTTACCCTTTTTAAAAATTATTCACAGACATGCATGTCTGAGGATTATGAAAATATTAATTAAAACAAAGAACCTGTAATACACATTAGCATTAGCTCATAAAACCCCTCATACAGTTAAACAAATTAAAATGAGAGATCTTCTAGCCAAAAGGTTTTTATGTTCAATATTAAAATTTTACCCTAATTTTAAAAATGTGAGCTCTCAACAGTAGCTAGCTAGCTATATTAATGTTAAGATTATTCTTATCAATCAGCCTTTGATACATTTTCAATTTTAATATTGTAGCTACAACAATGTGTACATTTTTCACGTTCAGACAGATTTCACAGAAATAAACACACGTAAACTGTGAGAAAACTGCCTTTGATACGTTTTGCCAAGTAGTGGTTATATTTGTTACTTTCACCATTATTAGGTATTTAGTTATTTAGCTAGTATTATTTATTGTTACTCTCATGAATATATTTGGTTGTCTGTTTTGGCAATTCAGAGTCTCTGTTTTGGTATGTTCTCAATCATTGCTAATTATTGCCTGGCTTGAACATCAGCAGCAACAAATTGCTATGCAACATGTTTATACATTATACCAAAATATTCATCTGATCATAAAATTACCATAGAAATGGACACCTCTTTTCAAGCTTGATTTTTTTTTAAATTGTGTACAAGATTGCTAGCTTCATACTTTGTGTTCCCACACAGCTAATATGATTTTCTAACCAATTCATTTTGACTTTGAGAGCATCGTCTAATTCACATTTGCACCCCTTCTTCTGATTAGTTGTCTTGAGAGAATTGACACATGATGCCTGGAATGTTTCCTCTGAAGTGCAATTTTTTTCAACATGTTCTGTAAAGAACTGTGCACAAAGCAGTATGTATGACGAAATCTCTCCTCTATACCATGATTAAAATTTTAAAACCTGGAAAGCATCCATTTCTGTGGTAATTTTATGGTCAGATAAATATTTTGGTATAATGTACAAATTTATTGTTACTGGAGTGTGTTTGTAGGCAATGTTAAAGGCAGACAAGCTAGCTAGCAACTTTAGCACATAACCAGAACTGATCCCCTGAATTTTCAGAATACATATTCAATGATAATGATATGTTATATCCAGTAACAGATAACTGTTATATCCATTAACAGTTAATAATTAATTAAGGGCAAGAGTACTTAAATAATAATATAATCCCACTTAAACACCACCATAAAAATCCACTCTGATCCTTCTTGTCAACTTGTCACAGTTGGATTTCTTGTAGTTTACCTGCAGATTTGTTTGAAGGCTCTGTTCTGCCATATGAATGGATCCTTAGTTGTTAGCAAGCTATTGTTGCTGTGAGTGGTAACTGTACCAGATATAAAGACTGTTGATTTTTAGTGATGAGTGTTACACAGGTTGAATCAACAGTGCTATAATCCCACTCTAACATTTTAAACAGTTTAGAAGCTTTATGTACTTTTATGTTGAGCACAGTATAATGCCACGCATTGTGGATGATGGCTGAAAGCTGATCGATGTGTGTATAATGAGAGAGAATGTGTTTTTCCCTCTCTCTCTCTGTCTCTCTCTCTCTCTGTGTGTGTGTGTGTGTGTGTGTGTGTGTGTGTGTGTGTGTGTGTGTGTGTGTGTGTGTGTGTGTGTGTGTGTGTATTTTGTGCCATATCATACACCACTCAACCATCTAACACCACATCATATTGTGAGTTGTAATCTGACCCTAAGTGTATTGCCAACCCATTGTTTATATGGATAAAAGTCTAGATAGAATGGAAGAATATATAGTTGCTGTTTTTGCTCATAATATTGAATGTGATTTTGCATCATTCATTGTTCATTCTTTTCATTCCTTGTGATGGTAAAAGAAATCACATAATTTCTTAATAAAAAAGCTGATTAAATTGCAATGACAAATGCTTTTTCTGCTATGTTACATAGTTTAACATTTTGCTTTCCAAAAATGGTAAACACAATAGCACAAACATCCATTAGTGTGGGAGAGGGGCAGGTCTGCAGCACCCCCCACTTCATTGCTCATATAAATGAAGTTGGCAGCTATAGCAGAGCTTTAATGAAGTTTTGTGTTTGCCATCCACATAACTATGCAGACAAGCATTCACAAAGTCATTTTACATTTAATAAACAAGCTACAGTTTCTGGTCATTTTCATTTCTGCTTTTGCTCACTAAAAGTACTGATAGCTGTGAACATACTGCTTCCAAAGATTCCATTGCTTAGGCTAAACGTTTCCATGGAATAATCCAGCACAATTTCAAGAGTCAGTCAGACTACATCTAATGCATTAAACATGTCCAACTACTTCTTATCGCATTAAAAACATTTTTGGTTGAACAGCAAAATGAAATAAACACATTAACATTCATATACCCTTATTGTTGTTGCTTTTTACAAAGTAGCTACAATACTGCATGGTTACTCAGATATTTACTGGGTATTGCTTGTTGTTCTACTGGGCTTACATTTATAGTTTTATATATTTGGTTAGTGTAGGCTTTATGCAGTCTTTGTAGCCTGTATCTAGGCTTTCACACTAGCACCCATATAGAGAAAATGCAAGCCCCCCCAATTTAAAACATCTTCCCACGCACCTGTGCACTTCAGTCTAGAGTGGGGGGCCCAGGATGGTCCTTTAAACTCCCTTCCTTACATTTCAGTGTTTTAAATTTGTATGAACTTGTAAACTGTAAACACTGCAAATAATGCATATAGAGACTCGTGTGTTTTTCACAAGAACTCTCAGTAAATCTGCGAGCAAATTTGTAACATGGAGTGATAATGAAATGGATGCAAATGCTGAGAAGAGCGAGCTTTATTAGGGGCAAATCCAAAATCACTGTCATTAAGACCACGTCAAATTACATTAAGTCGAAGGAGAAGAACAAAACCAGAATGCATGATTACAAAAAGGAAAGCAAAGCACAAAAACTGAATGGATAAATGGACAGGCTAACAGAGGGAATCTATATGGAACTGGAGCTATATGGAATAGGCACATACACAACAGAAACTAAAGCCAGGAACAGGGGAAGACAAAAAAAACAGGGCACGCAAAACAGGAGACACAGGAGGCGGGGAGGCACCAACGAGTGCGGGACAGATGGGAAACACGGGGTGGTGGCAGCTGGCGGAGGCAGGTCCAGAGTCGCAGAGGAGATCAATGGCAGCAGGTCCAGAAGCAGGCCATAGCAACAGGCCTGGCATGAGGATTAGGAAAAGGAACTAATGCAGCATCCACAGCACCAGGGATAGGAACAGGCTGGCTGGCATCTACAACGCCGGTGCTAAGAACAGGCTGGGTGGCCAGCAGGACTGCTATGAAACCAGAGACAGAGACAGAATGGGAAGCTCACAGTGGCACTTGAGAGCTAGCCGAGTACCATAAAACAGGTTTTCTGCATGTTCCTTCCATGTTTCTACATTTTGCACTGCAGGCTGCTCCTCCCTGTAGCATTGATCAAGATGGGTAGACCCATTGTATCTGGGCTCTCCTTGCAAAAGCAGACTGAAAGTGAAACTTCCCTTGCTGATCTCAGAAAGATGCCCTTTTACCTGCAGCACCGGTGGCTTTGCTGTTTTTGGCTTGATGGTGTTGGGACATAGCTAACTTGGACTTCTTAGAAATAGCAGGAATTTTGTGCCAGTGAAACAGCCACAAACCTCATTCTCTCACTGCTACCCTTATGGGCTGGTCATTCTGTAACATGGAGCGATAATGAGATGGACACAAGCACTGAGAGGAACAAGATTTATTAGGGGCAAAGCAAAAATCAGGGTCATTAAGACAGTCCAGAGTCAAATTACCAAGACAAACAGAACCAGAATGCATGATTACAAAAAGAAAAGCAAAACAAGAAAACTGAAGGGAGAAATGGACAGGCTAACAGTCAATGAAGAGTGGAACCAAGGTAAAACCAAAAAAAAGGAAGCACATGGAAACAAAAACCAGGAAGTAAAACAAAACAGAAGCACAGGACAGGGTAGCCAGGGCGACCGGGAAACCAGGGAGGGGCAATCCGTGACAAAATTGTTATTTGTGTTCAGTAGTACAGTCAGCAATGCCCTGGTACACACCACAGTCAGTCTCAGCTTTCACCTTATTGTCTGGTATTCACTTAGCACACATGGGTGTGACATCAGTTCCAGATCTCAAGAGCTTTGGTAATTGAGGATGCATTTCAGAACTTCTTCCTTGTCTTCTTGTGTCAGAAGTGGAAGCTTAAGAGTTTTAGGTTATTTTTTCCAGTGGGGCCACACGTACAAGAACTGTCCTGACAAGTGAGCAGGTTGCATGAGGCATGTGTTATAAAGAACTGGAGTAGCTAAATCAGGTCAGGACCTTTCCTACTTCTCCAGTCTCACTGTTAATGTTGACGGTGGTCCTATTAAATCAGTACTAGTCATTAACAACCTTGGCTTTAGTTTTCATTTTTCACTTACATTCAAGCCTCATCTCTTATTTTATCATTTGCAGAATATTGCAAGCCTCCGCCCTCTGCTCAGCAACACTGATGCCAGAACACCTTAGTTTTCTCCCGCATTGATTTGAATTCAGTTCATTCAAAACTCAGCAGCCAGAATCACTTTTACCAAGTGCTCAGAACACTTCACTCCCATCCTCCATCATCTTCACTGGTTACAAGTACCTCCATCATCTTCACTGGTTACAAGTACCTCCATCATCGTCACTGGTTACAAGTACCTCCATCAGCTTCACTGGTTACAAGTACCTCCATCATCTTCACTGGTTACAAGTACCTCCATCATCTTCACTGGTTACAAGTACCTCCATCAGCTTCACTGGTTACAAGTACCTCCATCAGCTTCACTGGTTACAAGTACCTCCATCATCTTCACTGGTTACAAGTACCTCCATCAGCTTCACTGGTTACAAGTACCTCCATCAGCTTCACTGGTTACCAGTATCTTGGCATATAAAGTATAAATCTCTGCTAATTTTCAAAGCCTTAATAGTCTTGGCCCATCACACTGACCTCATTTGTGCTCACTGTTCCTCCCACTCCCTCGGATCTTCTGGAACTGGACATTTTGCTGGACATCGTCCCATGTACAAGTCTTTCATCATCTGGTGGCACGTCTTTCAGTGCTGTTGATCCTAAGCTTTATAACTCTCTCGCACAGTTTCTTGTGACTGCTCTGCCCTGCTCTGCCCTCTCTTCCTTTAAAGCTCTACTCAAAACGTTCCTCATCTATTGCACACTTCATCTACCTAGTTTTTTTTGTTGTTTTCCTCATAATGTAAAATGTCTTTGGGTTTGTGAAAGGTCCCATATACATTGAAGTTATTATTATTATTATTATTATTACTAGTTTAAATGTAGATCAAAATGCACATAATTCACCATGTGATTATGGCCTACCATTATAACTTATGGTGTATATCTATGATGTGCAGTGCAAAAAGTGCATTAACACTTGATAATCTGACATCATTTTGTTGACTAGCACTTTATTATTATAGTTTTACAAATGCAGCTGAAACTGGCTGGAGTTTGCACTAACAAATGAGTCAAGGTATTACAATAAAATATTATTTGTTTGTCTTTAACCTTTAAAGAGGTAGAAGAGTTTTGAGAGTTAAGTTTTAACCACAGCCAGGTGAATGTTTGGTAATACAATTTCCATGAATGAAGAACAAAGAAAAAGGGATGAAATACAATAGCCCCTTGGTGTTTCTGATCACTGGGGCATGATGAAAACACATGACTGGTTCAAGACGTCACTGCATAAAAACACGGTCAAGTTGAACATTGTTGTCAACTTGCATCTAAAGTGCTGGCTTGAAGCATTATTCTAGAATTTGCTTACAGTCGACAGACCAAGTAGAAACTATATACAACAAAATAGTCATATATAGATTCATTTTATCATTTTAATTTTTTTATTTTCATTTTAATTTAATTTTACTTTACATATTCACAACTGCAACATAATTAAGTTTATATCTTGGGATTTGTCTTGGCTCAGCAGATCTTTATTAAAGTTTTTTACTATTTTTTATTTTTTACTATTTTTAATTTTTTAAAGTTTTTTACTATTTGCTCTCTTGGCAAATAGTAAAAAAAATATTATATTACATTAATAAAGGCTTTTCAGTCTTAGTCAATGTTACACTCTTGTGAACTCAATAGCTCTTGTAAATTCCAGCCCATTCTGTTGTCCCAATTCAATTTTCATTGATTGTAATTCACATCTAAATGCTCTTAAAAAAGAGTTTATACATGTGTTTGGAAGATTATCTCCTTATAACAATGACTGGATTATTTTACAGTTGTGCCTTGAGCTACTGACAACCAGTCTGGCTTCCTAAAGAAACTTTAAAAAATGCCCATCTGGAGTATTTGGGTTGCTGACATCTGAGGCCCAAGCTCAAGTTCAAAGTTCATGTTCAAGTTCAAAGAGGTTTTATTGTCATTTCAGCTATATACAAGTACACAACAAAAACGAGTTCCTCCAGGACCATGGTGCAACACAAAACAACAGTGCAACAGACAACATGCTACACAAGTGCAAACAGTCCAATATAGTGCAAAAATGTCATTAAATAAACATTAAATAAACAATAATGAATACAGGACAGGACAAATACAAAATACAAAATGAGTAGACAGTGCAATTTAGTCCAGTACACAGTACTGGGCATATGTAAAGCGAGTTGTGCATAGCCATCAGTGATATGCTACCCTGAACATAGCAGTCACCGGTAGCAGCCAGAACAGTTCAGAGTACAGTGCTGGTTTAGTACAGTACTCTGGCAGCAAGTAGGATAATGTGCAAGACTGCAACAGAAGTGCATAGTTTATTTGTGTGAGCTTTGACTTCAGCACTAGTCCGATGCAAAACAATGTGTGTGTGTGTGTGTGTGTGTGTGTGTGTGTGTGTGTGTGTGTGTGTGTGTGTGTGTGTGTGTGTGTGTGTGTGTGTGACTGTCTATAAGCATGTATAAAAGTGCCCATTTTGGAATCTGAATTGGAATTGGAGTTAGCCAGAGTTCACTGCAGTCGAGTGAAATGCTTCCCTTTGGTGTAGCTTTATGTGCCATCTGACACTACACGGCATCTTTGCCAAGCTGGGCTATTTAACTTAACATTAGAGTTCAAGAGAGTGCAGCTTGACCACAATCCTTATGCACCATTGGCAGCTAGGATGTTGGGACACAGAGAAGGCATTGTACAGATAGCAGGCTGACCACAGAATGTCCTTTATGGAGAAAGAGCACTGCCAGATATGGGTAGTCTTTAAAAGTGAGACGGCTTTGGTCGGGAGCATTTGCAAGCAATGGGGAATTACCCAATAGTAGGTTTTACCTCAGCTCATGTTCAGAAGGGCCTCCACGAATGCCCAAGCCAGCAGACAAAGAGGAAATTATGCATTATGTTTGGCACAGTCTAGTGACAAAAGCAGAGGACAGTTATGAAGGGGCAAATCTGCCATCGTTTTGACTCTTTATTATGCCTCTCAGCATAGCGGAAGGGCAGACTCTCACAGAGTCTCACAGGGCCCGACTGCTCACAGCTCAAAGCTAAGAGCCGAGCTTTGAAGGAACGTGTGCTACTGTAGACCAAACACAACTTAAAAGAAGTTCTGACCTCTTTCTAGTGCTAATTATAACTGATTTTTACCGTTGTTAATGCTTTAGTTTAATCTCACACACGCCATTTTTAATACTCATAAAAAAATGTTATAAAGTGCCTTTCTAGCATCAATTAAATTCATTAATCGATTTACTTAATTAAATCCATTTCATTAAATATATTTACTCTTGTGCTACAATTCTTAACGCAAATGCTCATCTTGCCATAAAGCAGGATCTCTAAATCCTTGTAGATCCTTGTGGGGGGTTTTTATGTTACAGCTGCTGCAGAGAGCCAGGGGCTGGAATGGAACAAAACTCTGGCTCCCTAGCCAGACCAGATGACTTTCTTGAAAACATCTACCATAATGCACTTTAGCATGGTTCAGTTCTCCTTGTTAGCAGACAAGTTTCACATACCCACATACATTACATGCTGTGTTTGAGTTATGTGTGCGTGCCATTGTTCTGTTGTTGCATGGGATCGCTGTAACTGAGTAAATATTTGGTAGAGAGGATTAGCAGGCTCAAGCATGGCTTGAATTGCTTTAACTTTCTGATCCATACTGCTTCAGGGCTTGCTCCTAAAGGCGGGGCAGCTACCCCTAGCTCACACACTTAAAGAGATATATCACTAGATCTCTATCAGAGCACACACACATGCACACATACACACACACACACACACACACACACACACACACACACACACACACACACACACACACACACCCTTATATCATATATCTGGATTTACAAGTCTAACAGCCTACATAATGCATTAGGAAACTTTCTGGTGCTGCTTTGCTTCCAAGCCATAGCTCCTGAGTGCCCAACAATGTCACTGGATTGTTTTTGTTTACTTGATAGTTTACTTTTGATAAGAATGTGCACTGAATCTAAATTTTGATTTGTTGCATTTCCCTGCAGGTCATTGCATATAGTTATTTGTGGACACCTCCATTTTTAGCCAAATCTGAGTTTTAGGTTTATATTGTGCCAGACTAAATGACTAGGCAACTTACACTTATGCACTTGCACATTCATTCACTGGTATGTAAACACAGAGTTTAATTATGCTTGCATGTATGTGTGTGGCTGTGTGTGTGTAAACAATTTTCAGTGTGCCTGGAAGTCATTTCTTTGTAACAGGAAGGCAGATATTTAATAATGTTAAAACCCGCTCATGAAAATAAGGTATAGAGCGGTCTGACATTTGTTTAATTGTAAATGAGCTATATGTGCTGGTATAAGAGTTATGGAAATTTAAAAATTGATTTAAGATTGCAGGTTATTCATCGGAAATAGCTACTATTAAAAATAATAAGATTATGTGCTACGGTACCTTAGAAAATATTTAAAACAAATGTCATTGATATTGGGAGTGTATTCTAATGAATGATGATGAGATATACGTTCTGAATATGTAGCCTAATGGTATGACATAGCCATGTGGTTACCAACAGGTTTACAGGCTACATATCATATAATATCATAATTTATAATTCAATTAATGCTTGAATCTTTGAGCATAAACTATCTGAACATAGTTCTCACTAGCTACACTGGGAGTGTATTCCAAAATTTGCTTAAAGTGTTTAGTGTTTTCTACTGGTAGGACACCAATAAGATGTCTGTGTCAAACAATCCAAAGGTCAATTAAATCCCAGGTCCAAACATTGATTAATATGATCCCTTGTCAAAGTAGATCATGGGTACGTTTGGCAGCCCTACTATGAGTTGTACAAAATGTTGTTGGACCTGCAGGAATATTCCTTCATTGGTGTCTTTGATCTACATTCTGTCATATAATCTGAATTAGACGCTGACATGACGATGTTCATGCCACACACATACATGCAAGCATAGTTAAACTCAGGGTTTACACATCAGTGAATGAATGTGCAAGTGCGTGTATATGCAAGTGTAAAATATGATATGCAAATGTAAGTAGTACACTATTTATGTGAAAATGTTTCATATGTATGCGCAAGTGTTTCATAGGTATGTGCAAACAGTGTGTGTGAGTGTGTGTGTGAGTGTGTGTGAGTGTGTGTGAGTGTGTGTGTGAGTGTGTGTGTGAGTGTGTGTGTGTGTGTGTGTGTGTGTGTGTGTGTGTGTGTGTGTGTGTGTGTGTGTGTGTGTGTAAGTGTTTCACTGATTTCGCCATAAACAGCCCCTTATAGGTCTGACAGACTTGTCGTATGATCTATCCCATGACTGAAATCATGCCACATTAGAACCATTCCCTTTCTTCTGTCTCTTTCTGCGTCTAACACATGCCTGCTTTCTTTTGTCAAGGCTCCTGGGCTGTCAGTTGAAGAGCGATGATGAGACTCCTGCTCTGTTTGTGCTGGTCAACCGTCGTGGTAGCATCCCAGGAATCCTTGCGGTCTCCGACCTGCAAGGAAGGTGAGTCAGGCCATAGCAGTGGAGAAGGCAGGTCCTCACACTTCACAGCACTTGTGCTGAGGGCGAGTGCACGGAAGAGTATGGCACTTAGCTGCCGGTCAGGACCTGGCCTGCACGTCAGTGATCAGACATAATGCACATGGTCACACAGTTTTTGCACAAGCACCATTTTACTTCTCAGAAGTTGACTGCATGACATACTGTAGTCTTGGCACTGAAGAAGAGTCAGAAGACCATTTCTGCTCAAGGAAGCACTTTATTTTTAAAGCTCACACTTAGCAAACAAGCAGAAATGAGAAAGAAACTAAACAGAAACACGTGAGGAGTGTTATTAACTGGAGAAAAAAAAACCAGCAGACATCAAAAACTTCTAATATTGTAGAATATATTCAAATCTAAAACATCGATATACTAAATCAGCCCACAAAGAAAAATCAACAACTATAAAAACAACTTTAAACATTCATTTTTAAGTACGTTACAGGATGCAGGGAGGCACACAGAATCGTGGCAGTCTTCACCGCGCTCTCCGTCGCTCTCTGTCTTTTCAAGCCAGTGGCCAATATGCCACAAGCACAATACAAAACTGTTAATATAAACATTCAGAAATGTGCTAATTAAGCAGCAATACAGTGTAACTGCCTAGAAAATACAGCTCTGCATTAAACCTAAGAAGACAGTGGTTGTGTAGTGCAGAACTGAGGATCAGTGGTCAGCAATGTCGGGAGTTCAATTGGCCTTGCTTGAACTGGCACAGATAGTAGCTTGCCCTGTACAGCCCCTTATAGCTCAGGTGGGAGGCAGTGCTGAGTACAGGCTCCTGTTCTGGCCATTTAGAGCTTGGGTTCGGTCAGCCTTTCGTGCTCTGTTACCTGACTTTGTTTGCGAGTGCTAGTGCGTGTCCCATTGTGACACCGTCTGCATTACATGTCTGGCTACTGTTTTATTGAACTGGCCCAACATAAAGCCATTTCTTATTTATCACCACGAATTTAAGAAAAGTGGGGGGTAGGGGGCTCTTTCATCAGGCTTTGTGAGAACACTAGCACAGTGATCGTCTCTGATATAAATACTCATAGCAGAAAGAAATGCTGTAATGTGTGTGTATGTATGTAAAAGGAACAAGCCTGTGTGCATTGTCTATGAGATGCCCAATAATGATAGGAAGAAGGAAATGTCCACCATTATGTGTAAATTATTATTTTTAAAAAGTAAAAAACATATTTATCACTGAATCAACTGGACTCCTACAGTTAAAGTCTGTAGGAGTAACTTTATAGGATAAAACAAACGTGTTTGCTGCATGTTGGTCTGTAAAGTACAGAAGCTTTCATCACCGTGGCATCATAGTTTTGATTCTTTTATTTTGGCTTAGCTCACTTTTACACTCACGGCCAAAAGAGAAAGAAAAAAGGGTGGGCGGGCGGGGGGGCAAAGTCAAAATTGCAAAATATTAAGCTTTTTCTGGTCTCAACTTCAAATAAATAATTCCCAGATATGTGCAAGTGGGAATTGTATATCAAAACATTGAAATGTTTTCATTATTTTATGTACAACATGTCTATGTAAGTACATTTCCCTGTTTCCAGCTTTTTCCAAAAACACTTCACTGCAACAACGAGCAGTGATGAGCAAACATCGGCACGGGTCTCAGGAGTGCAGTTTTGTGGTTCATATCCGTTTTCTGACTATTTTCTGATTTGTTGTTAGGACCCTTAACTTGAAGTTTGGGTTTGACCTTTTTCAGCCCAAGAGTGTGGAGCTATAATTTTGAAACCTAAAAGAAGGCTCAGTTTTGTGCTACTGTAATAACAGCATAAACACACCAATCATAATTCTGTGCGTTGCATAGTGCTATTATAGTCACAGCATTCACTGTTAATGATAAAGTTTCTTTGAAAATAAAAAGTTTGTGTAGGTATTATGTATTTTCCACAGTTTCACTTCACAGTGTGCCTAATATTTTTATATTTACTTGCAATAATGTCTCCACTTATGGAAACACAGTCTCCTCCTATAAAACCTTGTGCATTTTTGTTGTTGTTGTTCGCTTAGAAACACACGAGTAATGCAAGTAACATTTATTTTTAGTCAGTAACTGTTATGTGAGTACAAGAATTTACAGTAATGTGTTAATCATTACTGCATTACCCTATCACTGATCACTAACGATGGGAAATATTCTTTATCAAGCCTAATTATGCCATCTTGATTATTAAAGCAAAATGAAATAATTCGCATTATACACACTGATTTGTGGAAGGTGGATTAGTCTTCAATTAAGTGTCATATAGTGGAGGGTAGATCATTTATTATTATCTTGTATTATTGGACAATTTTGCCCCCATATTAAAGTGTTGCATATATTTCACTGTCATGTATCTCTGTCATTGTCTCCTTGTGGAGTTGTACAGGGCCTCTCTGAGAGATGGTTTTAGTTCCATCCTCACTTATATAAAGCAGAAAAATAATGCTCACACACCTGATACTGATGCACCCTTTTTAATGGCCTAGTAATTATAAATCATTGTGGATAGACCAAGACATCTATTTCAATCTATTCCCATAATTGACAGATAATTAACAGTTACTAAACATGGCAGTTAGGCAAGTTAGACATGAAAGCGTTTGCTTTTTCCATAAAAGGCTGCTTGTGCCCCTTCATTTCTTTGTGTAGCACATGGCTACGCAGTGAGGTTGAAACTCTCTCACTGAACTATTCCTGGTTTCCTTCATAAATACATGGTCTCCAAAACAGATTAACACTGTTAGTGGCATTAGCCTGCAAGCTACTGACAGTGAATTGTGAAAACTGGCCTGACAACCAAGGAACTAATGAAACCAACATAATTCTAATTCGAGATCTAGTTCTAGTTGTGCCACTGGCCACACACGTTGAAGTCTTACCTTGACTGGAAGATGAAAGATGTACATCTGATTTTAGGCCAGTGAAACTGCAGACCTTACACCTAGCCTGCATTGACACCAAGAGGATTATTAGTTATTACCCCAATAAGGGAAAGATAGCTTTTTTTTTTAATACAGAGCTATGTTTTAAAGACTTCATCCATTTTACATATCTCCATTCTAGATTGGCCTGGGTTGTGTTGAAAATATATTAAAAATAAACTGAAACTGGTTTCCTTGACCTCAAAAGTTAGACCTAATGAACTGTTCAAACCACCTACACCTCTGAAGACTGATTTGCTTCATTATTTTTGCAGATGCCAGTAGGCCATATATCCATTACTGCCGCTCTCCAGACATGGAGACCTTTACTTGCTGGTGGCATCCCCTTGACAACGGTCCCCAGGGCGATGACAATTTGACTTATAGCCTCATGTACACCATTGGGTAAGGCATGGTGTGACATTTAAAGCAAGCTCACTGATTAAGTTAATATGATTAGTGCAGCAGTATTAGCATTAAGCACATTGTTCTTGCAGTTGATGCAGTAACCTTTACTAAAGAAATATATATATATATATACATATATATATATATATATATATATGTATATATATATATATATTTAATTAAGCATTCCCCACAGTACTGCCTAACTATCTTTACAAGTCTTGATCCTGCAGTACTTTAGATAGAACCGGGATTTGCTGTTCCACATATATCAGTTCTACAATGCCAGGCATGGCAATTACTTCACCCGAAAATATGTTGTGCTGTGTAATGTATTATTGTCACAGTGTAATGTATTACTGTTTTGCATTTTAGCAAGAAGTCACCGAAAGAATGTCCAGACTATGTGAGTGGAGGTGCAAACAGCTGTTATTTTGATGAAGAGCACACGGTCATTTGGGAGTTGTTCTGCATGAATGTGACTGCACGCAGCCTCAAAGGTTCTTTCACCTCCGAGCAGTGCTGTCTGGATGTGGCAGACATCGGTAAGCCTGAAATCGTTGACTGGAAAGAGTTTTTAATAACTCTCCCTGTGCACTATTGGTAGGCTGGTAATACTTTTTGTGTATCTGTCTGACAACAAATAATATGTTTAGCTGCAGATTCTAACTGCTTGTTCAACATCAGCTTAGCCTGATGTTGCAGGTTAGTGCAGGCTTGTCAGTCCAGTTTTGCCCTTTCTTTTGTGACATGTTTCCAGACAGTTCCCACAAAGTTTTCATCAAAGTCCAAGTGTCAAGACAGTCATTTCCTTCTTCTTGCCTCTGACCATTTGCTTGCCTGCGCCCATAGTGGAGACAGACCCACCCTTCAACCTCACCTACACTTTGCTGAACATCAGCAACCACGAGTCTGGTCGCACGGCCCATGTGTCCTGGCAGTACCCCATTGCCTCCCACGTACGAAGCGGGTGGATCACACTCATCTTTGAGCTGCGGTTCAGACATGTCCCTGAGCCCAATAAATGGAAGGTACTGAGACTGAAGCAGAGAAAGGTCATGGGTGTGGGGAGGGTTCTGACTGAATACACAAGAAGCACAATAAATAGTCAGCAGGTTTCCATGCATATAATGTTTCAGTAATACACTCTGCAGTAGCACATGCTACAGGGTTTCATCCTGCAGCTTGGCCTGCTTTTTAAAAAATTTTATTTTTTACAAATTTTTTAGGGGAACTCTTGAAATACTGAATGAGATAGCTGGCACTGTGATGTGAAAAAAGATTCAGATTCCGAAATGTTGAAATCACAGATGGATTTTCCTCAACAGTGTATTATCTGTGTTTCTGTGTGTATGTGTGTATATGCCTGTGCGTATGTCTCCCCCTACAGGTCAAGGAGCGTCTGCGTGAGCCTTATCTGGAGCTACTGGACTTGCCAGTAGGGAATTATGAAGTACAAGTGCGCTGCCGCTCACAAAACAGCAATCTGTGGAGCAAGTGGAGCTCAACACTAATGCTTATTGTTCCTCCCAGAAAACTGTCAGGTACACACAAACACACGTGCGCGCACACATGCACTCACATGTGACCATGAGTCTATTGAGACTTGTTAAGGGTATTTTGCTGAGTACGTTTAAGTACAGCTTGTGAGTTTGCAGACGACCTTTTCATTTCTAAGTACAATGTGATGTTTCTTGTACATGTTAAATTGAAAACACACACTTGACTTCTGCTTAGCAATACTGTTGTTTGAATGAAGAACTGTAATTACCTACAGTATAACCACACACTTACAGCTTCTTGACATATCTGGAGTGACCAGCAGTACCAATATCTGATTTGAAATGGTTCAAATATTTGTGTCAAGGTATCCATTGACGCTCTCTCTCTTTCTCTCTATCTTTTCCCTCTTTCAGAGCAAGTGTATGTGGTGATTCTTGTAATTGCCATTGGAGTCACGACCATGTTCATCATCGGGATAGGGGTCATTTCCCAAGGAAAGAGGTGAAGGCTAGCTCTCACACACTGGTATCACACTGTCAGTTAACGTCAAATGCATGTCCATGAAACATAAATACCCAATTCCCCTTCCTTTATCTCTAATGAAAAAATGGACTACTGAGTACAAAACTAAAATTAACGTCACTACGTTTATCAGTGACTTAAGGGTCTAGTTGTAGGTTTAGTGCAATGGTTTAGTTGTAAGTTTAATAAAAGCCTTTAGAATACATCGCATGAAATTAACACCCACCATTGATTAGGTCAAAGCTTTGACAGATTCTAATGGTCATGAATCCACTCTCATACCCTCATCCTTGTTGCTTATCTACTAATGCCCCAAATTGGATATTCATTAAGGCAAAGCCCCAAAACAGAATAAGACACATCAGTTTGAAGATGGATAGTGTTTTTGCAAGTGTTATCAAGGTTTCACAGGTTTTTACACATGCATAAGTGTGTATTAATGTATAGGGTTGTGACCAATGTGCCTCAAGAATAAATCCACCTTTAAAAACTTATGATAATTAATTGTATTTTATATTTATATATTCATTATTATATTATTTTATATAATATAATATAATATTATATTAATGGGATAAACCTCTGTGGAATTGGAATAAACCTCCGTGGAACATTTTCTGTAGCTAGCTGAGCAATGTCTATAAAAATATACATTCTAACTAAGTGCAGTGATGTTTGTGTGTGTGTATGCATACATGTGTGAGTTATGTGTGACATGTGCATCCACCACTATGAGAGCAAGTCTCTCTGAAGGACTTGTAAACCTTTAATTTTCCTCCATCCAACAGGATTAAAGCTTACCTGATCCCACCCATCCCTAAGCCATGCATCAGAGGAATTGATCCCATGCTTCTGAAGGTACTGACCTTCAATAAGGCACACAAGACATCCTCAGACACACACACACACACGCGCGTGCGCGCACACACGCATGCACACACGCACACACACACACACACACACGCACACACATACACACACACACACATACACACACGTTTTCCATAACCCTGTACCTCTGGTCCCACCATCTGCATCACCTGGGTCTGGCTGTCCTTCTTCACAGTCCTGGGACACACTTTATGATTGACACAGTGTCAGAGATGCTGAGAAGCAAGCACGCTTTATTCAGAGATACATGAGTATATTTAGAGGGCAAATCAGATGAGTAAGTGTAAACATGTAAGTGATATAGCCTGTTCAACATTTTCAGATGTTCATTATAGAATATGCAGTATCAAAAATGAAACAGTCGGTTATCACCAACTCCAGACCATATTTGGCATAAGCTTTTATCCATCTAAAAATTAATAGCATATGACAGCATAACATGAGAGCGAGTAAAACTGTAGCACTACTGATTACAAAAAAGGGATTCACATTGTAGGAAATTCTAAAAGGGAGGTAGATTGAGTGTAATTTTAATGTAGGGTTAAATATAATCCTTTTTTTATTTAAGCAAAAGAGTCTTTATATTCAACCTATCTGTGGCAGTGACAACACACACACACACACACACACACACACACACACACACACACACACATCAGCCACAGTGCTGGCAACCATTTTGTTCCAAGCTCATTTCTCTAGCCTTTAGACTACAACTATAGAGTAAAGTGAGTTGTATAGAGTATAGTGAGTAGTATTGAGTATGTTTGAGTAATATTGAGTGTAGTAAGTAGTATGGAGTGTGGTTTGATGGTTTTATCTGTCTAGGTGCAATAAAAATATCCACTTTAAATTTGTCCAATGTGTTTGTCACTAAAAGGGAAAAATGTTTTCAGCTGTTGATCTGAAAATGTTTTCTCAAGCAAGTTTAGAAAATGTTTTTAAAAAAGACTTTAAAGTTTAGATTGGTCTGCCAACTTTGTTTTGGGGATTTTGTTTTGTTTTATTTTTCCTTATGCTCTTTCTTTTTTCTTTTTTGTTTCATTCTTTTATTCATGTCTTTTTGTATCTTTGTATCTCACTCTCTCTCCATCTTTTCTCTCCAGAAGGGGAAGATGGATGAGATCAATTCTCACTTCTCATCCCTGTATGGCTATAAGTCTTCTCAGTACCATGAGGAGACCTCGTGCCATGAAAGCATGGACGAGGAGGTTACCCCGCCTCAACCTAGCCTTACATCCAGCCACGACAACGATGCCACTCCCCCTGAGAGCCAGCAATTGCTTCTCACCGTCAGTAGCCCCTCCGATTACTGCCAAGCACCTGTGGTGTATGGAGAAGAGCACCCCTACAACAAGGATTTGGAAGTGGCCCTGCCTGCTGAGAGCAATTCACCAGTGTGGTCAGTGCCAAGCCACACCCAGCCAGAGCTTGTGTCATTCCCAGGAATGGACTACAGCATGATTCTCGACTCTGCATCTTTAACTACCACTGCTCCGCCCACCTTTCATGACTTCTACACCTGTGTGAACAGAGTATCACCTAGTGGAGCAGTGCATCTAGTCCCCTGTGTGTCAAATGTTATCACAGACACCCCCTATTTTCAGCTGAGACAGAAACTGGGGGAGGACTCAGAGAAGAACAGCCAATTAGTGGTCTACTTGGAGAAACAGGCAGAAGTTCCAGCCAGTTTTAATCCAGTTAGCCCAGGGGAGGCAGAGCAGAGTGAATTTGCTGTATCAATACATCCCCACCAGACACATGGGAGCTAGCAATTATGAAAATGCATTATACACCAGTTGTGGTGTACTCTGTTGCCTAAAGGACTTAATATTAACACATGTAAAATACAACATACTTACTATATATGTGCATACCAATTATACCAACATTCTGGTGAAAACATCAATACACACTACACATATAATAATATGTACAGTGTAACCAAATAAATCTATTTAATAGCAAAGAGCATTACCAATGCAATGGATTGATTCTCTGGACATTTCTGGATGTTTTAGTGTAATGTGCAGATGAGGCTTGAGTAGTGTTAGGGTTATGGTTAGGCAAGAGGCAGAGTTGTATAGGTTTGGAGTCAAAGTTACAAACAGGGTCAGAATCAGTCTCGCTAAATGGTGAAACAAACACTAAGAGTACACAAATGATCTTGGCATGACCACACAAGTAGCTGCACTGAGAGAGTCTCTGTAATGTCTGTAATGATTGGTATGTACAGAACAGGTCTGGAGAGGTGATGCAAATGCAAATAGAGCAACACACTTTATGAAGCAAGGTCAACATGGACCCTTTATGGATTCTCTGAAGCAGACATTCCCAGCTGAGTTTAACTGAGGAGATTACCTCCTAGCACACGCCTCAGTGCTTATTAATGTGAGCTTGAGCTTGAACTTTGAGCAGGGTAGTATGGGTATATTTCCTAGTTTTTAAAAAAATAAAGCCTTTTATTAATACTGTTGTATTTGTAATCAGTGCTTAATGGCATGTATAATAGCTGCATCACAATTTTTTTGTGGGTGGGATTTGCTGTAGGAATCTTATTCTTAAATGCATCTCTTGGTGAACAAGCAAGGTTTTGTCAATGTCAGCACACCAAGAAGTCTACAGCAGTCACAGGAGAGAATACAAAGAGAAAGCCTTGCCAGTAGACAAGACTGGGTCTTGCCTTACATAAACACAATACGCCTCATGACAGGACCATATGCAATAAATGCACAATATGTAGTGGCAATGATAGTACTGGTAGAAAAAAATCTTAATGATTAACAATTTTTGATGTACACATTAAGATATATTAAGATATATTAATATTAAGATATTAATCTACTTAAAGAAAGCAAGTGATAAATGTGAAGTTATCATGACTATGGGGACAATTAAAATGCTGCTTAACAAGAACAATGGAGCTGTTGTTATTATATGCAACCATTAACTTCAAATAAATTTCGAAGGCACATAAATTATATATAGTCCACTTATGAATTATTGAAAGGTTACATGGATAAGTCTTAAACAGGGTATGATACAAATCTGATATTTATGGTTCATGTTATGAAGATATGAAGACATAGGTTCAAACAAGCTAAACAATCATTCTCCCAAAAATGTGATAAGAATGATTGGCCTGTTTATTATGGCAGTGTGCTAATTGTCTTGATAATATTTAAAGTGAGGTGCCTTTTAAAACAATACATTGTGTGAGCCAGGCAAGATATCCGTGGGTCATTTTTCCCAAATAATTTTTTCTCTTTGTTTCTTTGTTTCACTTGGCTATGATTCACTACTTCAGATTCTTGTTAACAATAATGAAATGTACAGACAATAATTACTTATTAACTGTTTGTGCGTGCGTGTGTGTGTGTGTGTGTGTGTGTGTGTGTGTGTGTGTGTGTGTGTGCGTGTGTGTGTGTGCGTGTGTGATGGAGAGAGACTGCCAACACTGTTATTTGTGTTACATCTCACTCATTTTCCATAAACTTTGAAGTTGTATCGGGTGATCTTTTGACACTGTATTATGCTCTGTCTCTCCTCCCTTTCTCTTTAATCGCTCCCTCATCCCTTTGTCCTCCTTCTCTCTCTCTCTTTCTCCCACTCTCTCTTTTTCAAGGCTCACTCTCCCTGATTTGCTCGTTATCTGCCCGTTGCATTTGCGTTCTGCACAGTGTTCCTCTGTAATGTGTCACTGTGTTGTGCTGCTTACAGATGTCTGTGCCTTAACTGTATGAGTTTCTCCTGCATTTACAGGGCTTTTCAAGACTGAGCTAAATGCACTTCTGAGGAACTTGTACCAAATGCTTTTATATATTTTGTCATTTTTTTGTGTGTTCTGTGGGGGGGGATTCCTGTTTCTCTGTCTAAACGGATTCCCATGTAGTGAAATAAACGATCAAACAGCCTACTAAAGTTTCTGTGATATTGTTTCTAACCATATTATGTTTCTAACCACATGTCTATTTCACTTGTCCCTAGTTTCATTATCTGAACATTTTATTAGGATGCCACACCTAATTTGTCAGGACCTCTCTAACCTAGCAGTTTCTGGCCACAGGGACCATTGCTGGCTTTATATTATTTGAGTGATAAACCATTTTCGGCACAGTAGTGACACTGTAATGGCATGACAGAAAATGTCTGAGACACTGCAGTGTAGAGATTTTATATGTGTCACTGTCACTGCTCGGTTTAGAAGTCAGCAGTTGTCCTGAGGTCAGGAACCAGTGTTAAGGGGATGGCTAACAAGAAATGTGCAAATAGAAGAGACAGATAAGCTATAGTATTAAACTGTGCACCTACAAGATGCTTCTAATAAATAAATGTTTCCAATAAAATGCAAAGTGGGTGTAGATCTGCATAGCTACTGTGCCGTTACCTTGCAATTAATTTTCTTCCAGCAGAGGGCACCATATATCAAATAATGACTTTAAGAGAAAGACGCCTGTCAGATTGGCATTTTCTCCAAATTAAAACAATACGTTCTGTACAAATAAACCTTGCACTTAATAGGTTATATTATTATAATTTGCGAATGTAGATAGCGATATGTATTGTATATTATATTAAAAATAAAAATGGAAAACATCAGGTAATAGAATGAAACATTACAATGATTATTTTAATGAAGCCCAAGCCCATGCCCAGTTAAACAATGAGCAGTGAATTAAATTGACCCCTGGTGCTCCACAATTAATCAAGAGCTGCAGACAATGTAGATTTAATTATGTTTTTAAGGACTGCTGATAAAGTGTAAGATCATAGACGGTTTATAGGATTGTGACATTTTGCCATCTTTTGACAGCATATTTTGTGAAAGACGCAAAGTTTGTGTGAACGTTGTTAGCATGCTCATGAGTTGTTGTTTTTTTTAGTTTCAAGGGGTTTTTTTGTGTGTTTTTTGTTAGTAACATTAAAAAAACTCTTGCCAAAGGTTGCTATCTTTTGTCTGTGGACATTCCAAATTATAAATAGTAGCCTACCCAGCATTGTCACCATTGTTAGCTGCAGATAACATTTATAACCCAGTGACTTCTCTCACCTCTGTAACACACAGGCAAAATTATTATTCCAGTCTTACATTCCTTATGTAGGCCCAGAAGAAAAAAAAAACTTGGAAGATTTCTAGGTAAGACAGGTGGGTTTAAGAAGCCATAATTTATACATGAAAATTTCTATTTGTAAGACTGTTAGGAGCCTTTGCCGTCGTCACTATCAAACAATTATCATAGCAATGCTGATCTCAGTTAAATAGATACGTGGATACAAAATCCATTATGGTAAACCATGCAAAACTCTGTAAACTGTAAATGTTGATAACCCCTTCTCATCATCAGTAGGGAATATAGATTCTTTAATAGGCATGAAGGTGTTAAATATAAATTTCCCATTATATTTGTAGTTGTAGTGTAGAAAACTGTTACTTAAAACATGTTACTTAAAACATGACACCAAAAGATTCCCTACATAAGGTGAAATAACGCTTAAGTAAGAAATGAATGTTGTTCTAGAATACCCAAACTGGGAATAAAAATGTCTCTCAGGGTGTGTTGACATATTTACAGCATATTCTGTGTTAGTTAAACACAAAGTAGTCATGTAACAAGTCCTATGTTTTAGATAAATGTATTTCAGGGTGTTCAAATACATTTCCTCATATAGATATGTATTTATATTGTTTATAAATAAATACATGTCTATGTAGATTAAATAGAAGTTTATTGATTCTGGAATGAAATTGCAGCAATCTACATATTCCAAAAACAATAAAAAATAAAATAAGTTGACAAATGATGCGTCAAGTGTCAGTAGCACTGGCATACTGGGTTTGCCAGCATGCTGCCGTAATGCTTCAGTGTCTTAGAGCACCCTGCCCCTGCCCCAAGATGATGTCAGCGGCAGGTCATTAAAGGGTTGAGGCTGGGCTGGGGATTGATTTGAGGGGTGGGTGAGGAGCCCTCTAACTTTAGACTTCTGTTGGCAGACTCATTTCTCCAACTTTAGACTTCTGCTGACAGACCCCACCCTGCTACCAGAGATATTACTGCCTGCTTCAGCCTCGCCGGTAAGAGCTACATTTATTGTATTTGGTTTGATATAAAGGTAGATCTAAATTTGAAGGGAAAATGCTGAAAAAAATATGGTGTTTTGAATATTTTTATTTTCTTTGGGTTCCTTTTTTCACTCATTCCTTGTCATGGCCTCGTCTGTCAGGCCTCTGTACCAGAAGGGTCCTCTCAGCTGTCCTTGTGCTATATATAGGCACTGACACTCTGACAAACACACCATCACAACACATTTACACAACAATATATACTTAAACTGTTCTAGATCAGGATGAAAATGCCAGCTAATTAAAATTAAATTTTATCCAGAGAAAAATATCTGAAAAAAAAAAATGTAATTACTAATGTAATTCATCCTTTTGAAAGAAAGTCACTGTTTATCCTACTTTAATGAACTGGTATGTCTTTTTTCTCAAACAGTACCTATGAAATAAACAAAATAGTTTTTTAACATGGTGTCTTGCTCTATCACCTTCTTTAAACAACAGACATTAATATCACAATGTCTGTCAATAACTGGTGCATTCCTGAATTCAACCACTTCTTGAAAACAAGTTCTTCTTCCATGTCATGATGAACCAGAAATATGTCTTAAAGTGCTTTTACCCTTGATACAGTTCATATTTTGCTATGGCATATATGTATATGATTAAAACACATTGAATGTCCTTTATGTGTAAACAATAATTAAGATACAACATAATAATGTTAAAATTACAGGCTTATAACATGATATAATAATGGTATAATCAATATTACAATATTATATTGATATCATGTGAATTCTACTTTTTTCTGCTCTGTCATTCTTACATTCATACATAATGACAATATGAAGTTATAAAATACTGCATCAGAGTTTATTATCAGTAAATTCTGATAATCTGATAATAGAAATATTTCCATATTCTTCAACATTGTTTTTAGTTCTTACGTACTCTGCACTTGCATTCATGTGATTGAGTCTTGAGGTTTCGACTAAATATATGTGCTGCTCTCATGACCAGCAGAAGAGGACACTGTTATCATGGCCTCATCCACTGACAAAAGCACCACAGATCAAAAGGTTCCAGACGAGGACGGAACTCCTGCAGTGAAAGACGTCCAGTCCCACTACCTACGCTGTGCCTCACCAAGGTTATATACCCTGTCTTTCTGCTACATACAACTGCATCTCAATCTCTAGTTATATCCTCAGACATGCTTGGCTTAAATGCATTACATTCATACATGAGTTGTTGTCCCTGCTTGCTTTTCTATTTCTACTACTGACTTAAGCACCTTTCTCAGAGCCACTGTGGTCAGTGTACGATTTGATCATTAACGTGTGTTCTCTCTTTTTCCTTCCAGTTTTTCCATGGTGTCAGATTGTTTCTCTACCATCTCAGACAGGTTCTCTATGATTTCTGGGTCAGATGCTGAGAGCATCTTCATGGATCCCATTCACCTCTCCTCAGCTATTGCTGCCAAACAGATTATCAATGAGGGTTGGTAGATTTTGTATTATAATTGAGTTGTGAATTATGAAATGACAGTAATCATATTAAAAGAATAATGAAAATAATAAAGTAAGTGCCATAAAGAATTTTAACGCCATGACAAAATTACTAAAACTTGTATAATTTTTAACATTTTGATACTGCACCTGATTTCTTTTCATGTTTGGAAATAGATTTACATAGATGAAAAAATTACTAGTCAGAGTTAGCAGATATAGCATTTCTTTATTATTCTCTCTGTTCTCAGAATTGAAGACCAAAGAGATAAAGTTGACTTCAACTCCAGAAAGCATGCTGGAGACTGCAGAGCAGCTAATGGTAGAAGACCTGTACAACCGTGTTAAGGACATGATTGATGACCGCAGCCCATACAACACACCCTGTGTGCTAGACATCCAGAGGGCTCTGGTTCAGGACCGCCTGGAGTCCCCAATAAATCCAGTGGATGAAGTCTGGCCTAACATCTTTATTGGAGAAAAGTGAGTCACTTCAGAAACATTACTTCTGTGTGATATATGACCATGAAACAAACTGTAGTTTTTGCAAAGTATATTAATGAAAATATTGTTTAACCAGCCAGCATTTAAGCTTGTCTTGGGTGCTCCTCTAAAATCAGTTATTTGTAGTATCTATAAGATTTTCAGAGAGATTGTAAGTGTGCTTTCATGCAATATTGAAGAGGCCACATTATTGCTGTCATTTCAAACAAAGGCATTTAATCTTTAGCTTGAGAAAGGAATTTGCCAAAAACTTCATTTCAGAGATAAAATCCAAGTTGTGTCTAAGACTAAATACAGTTGCATTCATCAATCTACAGATCAGTAGCAGTCAACAAACCTCGTCTGAAGCGTCTTGGCATCACTCACATCTTGAATGCAGGCCATGGGACTGGAGTCTACACAAGCGAGAGCTTCTATCAGGGAATGAACATTACATACAAAGGCATCGAAGTTGACGATTTCCCTGATGCAGACATCTCACCACATTTGAGAACATGTGCTGAGTTTCTGGATGAAGCCTTGCTGACTCATAGGGGTAAGTGAAAGTAACGACTTGGGGGGTGAGTCATACATGGTTCTCTAGATATATGAGCATTTGGCAAAACTAAAGCACGATATCTGTGTCAAGCGATACCTGAAAGAGGACATCAATACCCTGTCATAGAAAAAATGAAGCACATCAAGTAAAGCACTTTTAAAAGGCTAATCCTGACACGAATTTTATAAGCTCTTTTACTTGGTCAAATACCACCAGCAAGACCAAGGGTTCTCAAATCTCATTCTTGGGGATCATTCCAAGTCAATTCAGGTTTTTTTGTTTTGTTCCAGTTCCACATACAGATCAACTGAGCAGTTAAGGGTTATGACAAAACACTCAGTAAAGAAACAAGCAACAAAAAATGATTGTCTTACCCGTTTTAGTCTGCCTGTGGTGTGACAGATTTGGAAAGAGATGAGCACAATTAACATATAAGCGTTGTTAGCTAATGGGTGAGGTCAACCCTGATTATAAATGATGAAAGTGGGAGTGGGACTCTTACAATAGCACATAGGTGTTATTACAAATGTGTAAAAAAAATAAAATAAAATTTAAAAAAAATTAAAAAAAACAGGGAAAGGACTTTTGAAAAGTTAGTTTAGAGACAGCAGGAAAAGTCAACTGTGAATTAAAGGTATGGTGAAGAAACTCACTGATAACTTTAACAAATACATCAAAAAAAAATAAAAGGTTAGGATAAAGTAAAGTCATCTCATGTCAGTCAGTGATATGTAAACTACTGTATACAGAGTTATGTACACATAAGTCTGTTTGTACATAGACCACTATACTACATCACCAACACAAAACAATTTTAGAGGCAACCTTAAAGTGTCTGCTAAGATAAGGTTGCAGCATTGTTATAAATAGAAGGTGAAAATATCAAGAGTTATGTGTCTCAGTTGGGTAAGTTTCTAAATTTGGTGGCCTAAGCTGCAGTGGATCTTGGTGGATGTGCAACAAGAGCAAAATGTAAACGAATACTAGCTATCTACTCTAGATGTTGGGAGGGAAATTTATTCAACATTTCTATTTGAAACACTGCTGTTAAATTTCATTTTGATGCAATTACAATTGTTTTGCTGTCAGTGGGTGTGACCTATTTATTTCATTTATAGCCAGTCATTTCAAATATTGAAAGACACATTAAGCTTCTTTTTTTTTATTCACAGGTAAAGTGCTGGTGGACTCCATGATGGGAATAAGTCGTTCAGCAGTGCTAGTTGCTGCCTATTTAATGATCTTTCATAACATGACCATTATGGAGGCACTGATGGAAATCAGAAAGAAACGCGCAATCTGTCCCAACGAGGGCTTCCTAAAGCAGCTGCGCGAGCTCAATGAAACCTTGATGGAAGAGCGAGATGACGATGATGATACTCTCAGCCAGTGCTCTGTAATTGATGCTCGGGCTCGCCTCGATGAGGAAGAAAGCATGTTTGGAGTCAAGGCCAACTCCATCATGGTGGAAGAGGAGGAAGACACCATGAGTGTTATGAGTAGTGTGGCCTCCTCTGCTGCTGCTGCAGCCCTCAAGGCTGGCCTTCTCAGAGGCCCGAACAGGCCTGACCAAAGGCCAACTACAAAAGACCCTTCCCTTCCTGGGAAAGACGGAGAGGACGAAGATGAAGATGTGGACAAAATGATTCAGGAGTGGCAAAAACGGAATGAGAAGTTCAAGAGTGAGGAATGGTGGGAGGCCCAACTAATGTGTGAGGAGGAGGATAATGAGACTCTTGCAGAGGCAGGAAAATGTCCCGCTCCACGGCCAGAGGATCTGGAGAGCGTGACCAGCGAGGATGTGCAGATGGTGAAGGAGAGGCTCAAACGCCGACCTCACTGCCCCGCCTCCGACTCCATGTCTACCGCAAGCTGCAGCAGCTACACTGACCTATGGAAGCAACGTCTCAGAGAGATTGAGGAGCAAGCGACCGCAAAATATCACTTCAAGGAAACAGATGAGGATGCAAGCACTGAGGCATGCCAAAAGAAGATAGATGATGATGTGAAGAGCATACTCTCTGACTCGAGTTCCATGTACTACTTCTGTCAGAAGAACAAGGAAAATCTAACCCCTCTACAGCGCTGGAAGATCAAGAGAATACAGTTTGGTTGGAACAAGAAAGAAACAGAGGCTGAAAAGGGCAGTGGGGAGCAAAAAGAAGGTGAGGCAGAAACCCCTGCTCCTTCTCTGGAAGACATCAACTTAACAGCTTATCAGACATGGAAATTGAAGCAACAGAAGAAATATGGTGGTGAAGAGAACAAGGATGAAATTCTAGAGATGAGTCGTGGAGAAGATTCAGCCACAGTCAAGAGGAGACAGCGGAGAGAAGAAATACTGGAGCGCTCCAGAAAAACACTAGAGGAGAGCCAATCAGTGTGTGGCTGGGAAACTGAGAGCTCACTCAGTGGTAGCTGCATCCCACTGTCTGCTTTCTGTGCTGGTGCTTTCCCTTCTGCAAGTGTTGCAGGAGATGATAACATGTCCATGTTGAGTGGCAGATCATCTGTCCTATCAGGCCGTAGCACATGTTCCCAGCCCTCTGTCCCACCTGCTCCACCTGAGCCACCCGCCCCGGTGCTGGGACCCAATGGAGAACAAATGGTTAACATAGAAAACATCCAGAACTGGATTGCAAATGTGGTCAATGAAACCCTTAGACAAAAGCAAGCAGAAATGATAATAGGAGGAAGCCTTCCTCCATCGCGAGCAGGGTCAGTTCTCAGTTTGGGTGCTAACTCAGCTGTTCAACCTGGACGTGGAGTGGATGATGATAAGACCTCTATGCTCAGTGGAACATCATACCCCAGCTTGTTATCCTGCAATAAGGCTGAATCAGTGTTTTCTGCTGGCAGTAGGGCTACGTCTGTAACAGGTGAAAGGGCAGAGTCCATTTTATCTGCTGGTGGAGCATCTAGTCTTTCCTCTGTTTCTGGTTTAGGTTCCCGCAGGAGCAAGATCACCACCACCAGTGTACCCCTGTACAGTCTCTTCCAAGACCAGGTAAACCTGCATAAACTCAATACAATGGAGAAAGAAATTCAGTCCGATATGAGACAGAAGATGGCTTCCTATGAGATGAAGAAAATTACAGAAGACAATAAGCGTAGCACATTGTATAAGAAGAAGAAGCAAAAGGGTGAGGATGAAGACAAGCAGGATGAGAGTGGCCTTGGAAACTCAGGATCTAAATCAAATGGATTTAACACTGAAGATTCATCTGCCCTCACCTGTGACAAACAAAAACCCAAAAGAGATTACGGCCGTTCGGGAATACTCAACCTTCCTGCCTCAGCAAACCCAACTTGCAGTATCGATGAATGGCTGAAAAATGTAAGACCCCCCACAAGTAAGCCGAGACGTTATGGTGAAGATATAACTGAGCCTCGCATGTCAAGGTCAACGTATGAAGAACCTCCGGAGCTTTCAGAGTTCGATTTTCCAAGCCAAAGAAGTTCAGTCATAGCACAGGAAGGTGAGGAAGAAGACTATGACATTGCTTCAAGATTCACCTCCCAATATAAGGTTGACACTGACTCTGATTTAAGCAGAGATCCCAGTCCAGAATTCAACTATCATTCCACGAGGATGCCCCCTGGACCAGACCTCTCATGCAATGGAACATCAGAGCCTAGCCATTGCAGAACTGGAAGACTGTATTCTAGACATGTCACAGAGGAAGAAGACAGTTACCAGGAATACTCAGCAAAGCGGAAATTTACTCACTCTTCAAGATTTGATGACAGTGACATAGCAGGACAAAATAGGACAAGGCAGGAAGAAGAGGAAGATGAGGAGGTATCTGCTTTTATCAATCGGATCAGACAAAAGGCAAGAGAACGTGTAGCAGCGGAGTCACAAGATAATGAAGTCCTTGCTGCATGGAGGAAGCAAAAGGAGGAAAAATCACTTACTAAAAGAAATGACTCCTAACAAAACACCCTGTTGTTTATTTCCAGAGGGACTTAATCTAAATGTTTCTTATGAGACAAATTTCATAGTATAGTGACCTGAGAATTTACCTACATGCTTCTGGTTCATCATATAAATGGTATGAGCATAAATTTTAAAAGCACAGAATGACCAAGGGTTTTTTAGTGATGTCATTGGGAATCAAGAACCCTCAGTAATTAGTGATGATCAGTCCATATTAACTATGCCAATATTCTATTGTACTTCACATAGACTACTTTGCAAAACGGTAAAAAATAAATTAATTAATTAATAAATAAATAATAATAATAATAATAATAATGTTCAAACTTAACATTAAAGCCACATTAATTTCTTAAAACATTTTTAAACCATGTCTCTTGTATATTCACTGTATTTGTTCTTGAAAACAATTACTTTAAAATGCTTAGAATGCTTTAAAATCTATGATCTGAAGATAAATAAACATATCTGTAACCCAGATTAAAATGAAATAAGCAACGATAACGTGTTAGTAAATGAATAAGGTTTATACTGTAAGATACAAAATGAATTTGACATTTTGACTGTATGTTTTCAGCGTACCATTAAAACTACAAGCAACATGTAGCTCAGCCGCTGGAGCGAGCACAACAAATGGTCAAGGTTATGGGCTCGAGTCCCAAAGAGCACACATAGTCATATCATACTGATAAGTAAGGCACCAAGTATTTAAATGCATGCCAGGTTCGTTATAACAGTGTGTGTGTTCTCACAAGCTAAAACGTTATTTTGACTACGGTTTCTTTGCGTGGAAGTGACGACATCTAGGTCTGCATAATGGACTAAAGGCGGATTCGTGTTTACAACACAACTGACTCCGCCGTCAGTATGTAATACCGTATTCTAAACCGCATTTCCATATAGACTGTGTCTGGGTCACTATAGTTAACTGGATTGGACCGTTAGTTTAAAAAAATAAACGTCGTAAAACACACGTATAAAAAATCTGTATGAAAATAAGACAGGTGTGTTTAAAAGAATTAGTGAGTGAAGGGTATATCTTATGCATTTTCTGCCGTTGCCATCGAGGATGGGTTGTGACTTGTACTAAATATTCAAAATGGCGAACATAGGATCAGCGAGTCAAGATGAGCGCTTGAGAGCAGGTAATCATTACATTTTACATATTCATATTCATTTCGCTTTTCCTATCATCTACTTCTATGAGCAAAGAGCGGTACCCGGGAAATCAGTTACAGCTTGTTCCTGGATTGACCGAAAGACTTTTTTTCCAATAACAATAACATTGCTTACTTTAGCTAGCTAGGTAGCATAAGATGAGCGCTAACTAGCTTCTAAGCTAGAGAAGTTACAAACCAAAACTCTGTCCTTATGTAGTGCAATGTGTGTTACATATTCACGCAGCGAGTTCATTTCATTGGCTGCCCAGACCAAAATCTTTTTAATTAAGGCGCTGAAAGTTTTTTTCCGGTAACTCTTAGTTATGCAAATTGGGTCGAGGAAAGTCGTCAAACAAATGCTTTTCTGAAACGCTGGCGAGTTGGGTTAGTTAGCAGGCGCGCTGCTTCGGGGAACGTTTTGCTGGATGGCGAGCTAGCATGCTAATGTTGCGCTCGTAGTCCGGCTTGAGTTTGCTGTAGGGCAACGGACAAAATAACCAAGATAAATTAGCTAGGTTAGCTAGCGCTAATTACCTATATGTCTAGTAAGGCAGCAACTTTAGCAAAACATTCATGTGGGCAAAATGGTCGTTAGCTGACTTGGCGAAATATTTAACATCAGTTGTAGTAAACGTATCTTTCGTTTTTTTTTGTTTTGTGCAATATTTGTGTGTAATGCAAAAAAGTGAAGTGGTTTTCTTCAGTTCCTCAGCTAAGTAGCTAGGTTAGGTTAACTGCCTAGCCTGTGTATCGTTGCTAGCTAGCTAGCTAGTGATAACTATCATATTCACAAGTTTTCAGTTCTTTCAGATTTATGTCCAAATATTGCTTAACACCTGATCTCTTTGTATTTAGCCATCGTACTAAATAGATGGCTAGCTAGCTATGTATGCTGGTATCTCAAGCTGCAGCGCAGGTCTGGTCGTATATGTGCTAATAAAAAATTAGTTTTTCCGTAATTCATCCAAAGCTCTTTTAATTATAAAAAGGACATTCACGCTGGTATGATACTTATGCAAAATACAAAGTTGTCTGTGAATATTCATTTATACAAAGGCTAGGATCATGAATGATTAATTCATTCGAATAATTCTATTCGATTTGAATTCATAGCAAATGGAGAAGAACGTTTACAGAGTACACGTGAATTTAAAAATGCTGGCCGCCTTTAATTACGTCCCAGCATCTATTGGTGTCGAAGAATCATAGTCAGGCTCGGACCATATTTTCACTAAGAACGTTAAAATTTACGTACTTTAAAAATAAAAATTACTGCAGTGAAAATTCTAGCTTTATCTTGCATGAAAGTAACTTAATGGAATAAAATCATATGCAAATCTTGAAACTCAGGGCAGTTATATTTCGAGGGAGAAGTGCTCCAGAATCGCTCAAAATAACTTCTGGCAAGTCGTAAAGAGGCCAAATACAGAACAAGCACAATATGTGAATGTATGTACCTTGTATTTCGGACATTAAAAGTTCACTAAGTTTGAACTTTACATGGCATGGTCGTTAAGTAAAGATACCACGTAAACTGGGGTTGTCTTCAATGATCTTGTGTATCAATGTTAAGTGTTGAAGGGCAGTGGTTGTTTTTGTTTATTTGTTTTTATCCTTCCTCAACAGTGGTAACTTTTTTTTTTTTTTTCTTCTTTTTTTTTCTTCCCCCCCTTTTCTTTTTACCATGCTGTTGAACATGCTCTTTCGTGCTGGAGCCCCAAATGTGTAAATGTGTACCTTGGGACTTGTGCAAAGGTCTGTGGAACTAGACCAAGCGATGAATGCTAAAAATTAAAATCCAGTGTGATCACAGAAAATTTTAAAAAGGTTCTACGTAGAAAGGTTATTGCATATTTGCACATCTCCACTCATACACTCAGTATTTCAGCAGTACAAACGCTACTGTTTAAGGGATCTGCAAACCTCAGTTTTAGAAGAGATAGACCACACATTTGCCTTGGAGGATGAAGTGATGTGTTTATATGCTTGGTAAATTGACTGTTGTGGTGAGGAAATTGCATCAATTTAGGCTTTTACACAGCCTGCTAACAGTAAAACCTACCAGCTGAACATATTGATGCATCATTTGTTTATGCAGATTATCTTCAGAATTGACCCATCTGTAATAATTCAGCAAGTCAAGGCTTAGATGTAAAAAGAGAGTTTTTCCCCTCAAAGTAAATTTTTATCATCAATGAAAGCATATTTTGGCATAATTGATTACTGAATATGAATATTCAGAAAGATCTCACTATTACTTATGATGGTAATTTGGACCAACCCTGTAGAGGAGTCACTCACATTCTTGCTGCTAGCTGTTAATTTATTTTTCTTCACAGCAACATTTAAATGTCTGTTACTTACATACTTAATGTCTCTGGCTCTTTACCTTATTCATAATGCCCACATTCTTTACTTATCTTCTTTCAATTATGCTTCAAATAGCACAGAAGGCTAATTAAATGCTCGTTTTATATGCATTAATTAAAGCATTTGCATAATGCATTGTGTGTCGGTTAGGATTCTGAAGCTTTCACTGCTGCAGTATGTAAATTTTGTTTCCCTTACCACTTTTTTTTTTTTTTTTTTTTTCAGCTACAAAGTGCTTCTGGCTGAAACTTTATGCTTTCCTCATCTGAACCAATGTCCTAGTGGCTGAACAGAAAACCAGTAGCTGTTTTATTTATATATATATATATATATATATATATATATATATATATATATTAAAAATTTGGACAGCACTGCCCCGCCCCACACACATACACATGGTCCTGCAAATTCTGATCAGGTTTCAGTCTGACTTCAGGTGAGATGTGAATTAGGCATTTACACCGCAGGGTATTGCATGCTCCTTTTAGACTTCATATCTTGGTTACCCATGATCCTTTAATTTAAAAAAAGCACTGTTTAGTGACATTTTGCAATTTACCACATTAAGGAATAAGTAAATGGGTAGGCATAGTTAAGCCTGTCAGATTTGCATCATTTTCCAGATTAAGGAATATGTTCATTTTATAATAGCACTTGGGCCTGAAATGTACAGGACAATGTACCCTAGTCTCAGGCCAGGCATACGTGAAGTAGTTCCATCAAGTAAATGTATGTCTAGCATTTGTGTTATGGGACTCTGCTCTAGGTTTACATCTAACCATGTGTTGCCATTCATCTACACACTCACTCTGAGAACATAGTGACCCACTCATAACTCCAAATTCTCCATCATTCTTTAGAGGGCTCAGAATGGAGAACAAATGACCACATACTGGTTTTTAGAAGACAGCGAACTTTAAAACGGTCATTAAAAAAAAAAACTTGTCAAGTTGAATTGACTTCATTGCATCAGATGGTTAAGCAATCTGTCAACTTGTGTTTTCGTGTAGCTTCCTTCACATGCTATTTACAAGAAATTCAAGCTTGTTTGTTGATGGTGTATGCTGTTATTTTTTTGTGTGTATCTCAGTTGGGAGTTTTTGCATAGCATACCTTGAGGTGTGTAAGTTAGATAATTCTGTTCCTCTGAGTTGTTTTGAGGCTTGCCACAGTGGTTGTTGGATAATGAATTCCTACAGTGTTGTCAGGCTGAGGTTGCTTTCTGGGAAAGATTTCTTCCTCTCTCCTTAATTAAAACAGTCACACTCTGGTGGTAATTGGGCTTGGTTTACTTCTCCCTCGCTGCTGTGCCTGCCATATCCCTACCCTAAAAGCTATCCAATTAATATGCTAATGAGCTGATAAATATTTATGAAAGTTTTGAATTATGCAGAAAGCTTTCAGAGATCTCTCCGAAATGAATTGCTTGCAGTACTTCAAAGCCACACACTGCTAACGAGCAACGGGGTGTAAGATTTGCATACGGCTTTAATCAGCTGAATACTGATTAAGTTTCATTATGGATACTACAGTTCCAGCTGCAGTCTTTGTCTTCATTTCACTCTGGTAAGGGGAAGTAACTTTTCCACACACCATTTGTAACTGGCCTCATTACTTCTGGAATAAGTACAGGAGCAGGCGAATGTTTTGATGTGAAGTTACTAAACATCATTTGGATTTTTAATGGTATTGTGGATTACTTTGGGAATTAAGTTTTTGCTTGGGAGTTTATTATTAAGAGAGATTAAATTGAAGAGTCCATTTGCCAGGTGTGTGCGTTGTAAAAGGTCTTGGACTCAGAACTTTCTTGTAAGTGTCTTCTCTGTGGTTGATGATTGGGATCAAACTTGCTCTGTAGCATAAATATTTATCTTGTCAGATTGTTATTAATGGTTATTTGAATACATTTTTCTTATGTTTTGTATTGTCTTAAATATAAACATCATGGTATGCACATGAGGGAAGCATCAATAGTTTATGAAAATCTTGTTCATTTTCTTTCATCTCAGATTTTGTTTTGTCAGAAGAGCTTGCAAACATAATAATGAATCCACATGTATGACTGCAGAGGTATGGAAGTGTTTTAGGTGCTTGCTGTGATTACCTCAAGGTCATTGTTTGTTGTGCATACTTGTTTTATGAATTATCAAAATCTCTATAACAAGTTTAGACTACTAATGAGCTTCGTTCAGATGAAAATTCTTCAAAATCAGTGCATTGCTAGTGTTTCAAATGAAATTTGAGGAGCTGTTGATCTGGAAAGCAGACACTGGATGTACTTCCTCAGAGACATGCCCTGTCCATCCATAGACAAATCTTTTTTTTGAGTCGGGATTTATAATGCGGATAAATTATTCACTTTGGCTCTGTGTTTACTTTTTGCAAAATCTGATTTTCACTGCCCAAGACCACAAAATTGCAACAGTAACAAAAAGGCATGGTGACTGTTCAATAAACAGTGTTTATCCACTGCAGATTCTACAAGTGGCCCAACAGAATCACGTAAAACTGCCATGGAAATTGGAATGAATAGAGTCCAAGGTAAAATGTTATTTTGTGTGGGGCTGTTGGTTTGTATTTGTATATAGCTGGGGTTGGGTGAGTGAGATTCCTTTATTTTTTGTTTGCAGGGTAAGGTGTCTAACACTTTTTTTTTTTTTTTTTTTTCTTTTCCCTCTAGCTGCTCAAACAAATGGTCTGGACTCACAGCAGAAACCAAATGGACAAGCAACAAGTGCAATCAGCACACAGGCCTTACTTCAACAGGTAATGTTACCACTGAACATCCACCACCTCAAAAAAGGACCCACTTCATTGCTCACAGTTATTTTTTCTTTCTGCATGCTCTACATAAATGTATAGTCTAAAAATGACTAGCACGGTAGTGACCACTGTTTCTTTGGTTTCCATGGAAAAGGGTCCTTTGCCCTGGAGACCAGTCAGAGTAATTTATTGAGAAAGTCTTGGCAGTCATTATCTCTTAGAAACAATCTCTTAGAATGAGAGATCAGATTGGTATGTTAATTAAACACTGCTGCAGTCACTCAAACAGGTGGAGGCAAATATTGAAATGTATGCAGAATTGATATGCACTGCATAATGAATTCGATTATTAAGTGTAAGTAGAACAAATACTTGTACTTCTTGCATGAATTTTTGTATCTACACTTAATATGTGATTCTTTTTTTTTTTTATCACCATTAATTTATATCTATTCCTGCTCATTGGTGACATCATCGAACATGACTTTTACATAAATCAGGTTGTGCAAAATGACAGTGATCTTGAAATGCAAAGGATTTTGGACAAGGAAGCAGCAGAAAGTTTCCATAAATATTCCTGGCTTCATCCATTCACATCTGAGTGTGTGAAATGCTTGCACATCCATGTAGATTCTAATTCTAATATTCAAAAATTGTTATGCAGGTCAACAATTTAGTACCTAATACTATTAGGAGTGGTCTATAGCTGAGGTGTTCAGTCCAGTTATTGGATGCCCGGTTTGGTTTGTTCAAACTCCCAACACACTTCTGCTAGGTAATCAAGAGCTCCCCTGCACTTATTATTTGCTTCATGTGTATGATTGGCTGGAATAGAATAAAAATCTGGTCTGTGTAGGTGTCCTGAATACTGGAAAAAACACTGGCCTGCAGTATCTGCAGCACCTAGATCCACACAACACCTTTTTCTTCTCTCTGAACACAGGAATTCCCTTTTCATTCATAGTTAGGGTTGCATTCCCAAGCTCATGCCATAAGTCATTGCATACATCTGGTATTATATACATTTAGGTTTATTTAGTCTAAAATAGTTTACAGATTGTGCACTTTAGAAGTCTTGTGTTTACTGTTTTCTCTTTATTACTAGTCTGTTTGCCAAAGGGTCATATCCAAGTTATACTCATTTGAAGCCTTATTGGTTAGCTTGATATTTATTTAATGTTTGTATCAAATCAACCCTGAACCATTATACATAGTCTGTGTATTCTACAGGTACATTGTAATTTTTTTGTGAGTGTGTTACAGGTTTATATTTGTAGTGCTGGTGTTATTTCAGTCTTGACTTAATACATTTGGCCAATGGTTTGGCTGTGCACTTAACTGATTTGTAACTGTTGGTGGTGCACCAGCTATAGCTTTAATAACGTGGATAACAATTCACTGTAAAGTGTCTTTCTAGAGTGTGCACATGTATTACATTGAAATCCTAACATTAACGAAGTGTTAATTTTTAGGCAGGCTTTAATGAAATGGTAGACCTCTGACATTAGTATTGGTTAGTGGGAACATAATTGGTCTGGGATGGCGGTGCATTATGTGCAGGACAAGAATCTTCCTATAAGTGTTCTGAATTTAGCTCCTCCTTGATCACAAAACAGTGCATACCAGTACAGACACAACTGAAGTACAGCCAGTATCTATTTAATACAAGACTGTCAGATTAATTCACACATTAACCTCATGAACAGAACACCCTTTAGGAGAGTGCACTTCTCAGATATGTACACAGAAATATTTATGCAAGTATGGCCTTCAAGAGGCATCATCTTACAGTTGCTTTCCACAAAAGGTCATTTTGTCTACAAATTGCTGCTTCATCTAATTTCAGTTGAGAATGTTTCCTGCTGTGTTAGTGATGCCAACACAGAAACTGGTGACTTTTTGTTTCCCAGTAGACTACTTGGGGGATTTTTTTTTTCCTTTTGTGGCTGTTTGTATTCATTTTCAACTCTGATAATCACTGATTGCTGCAGTGGAGCCATCATGTCCTGGTTAATTTTAACTGGAATCTTACGAGGGTTGCCATTGTGGTTACCACAGTCACATCATGGTCATATATGGACTAAAGTTTGCTGAGCACATCAGTGTGAATACTCCTCAACCCTCACCTTCAAGCAAAAAACCTGCCAGGAATGGCTGGTTGTATCTGAATCTGACTAGTGGATGCCTCTTATGTAATATCTGGTGCAGAACTAAATGTTAGATTCTTTGCTTATTTATTCTTGTTTGGAGTTTAAAGGGAGAGTAAAGATATGTAGTGGTTCCATTTTTGGTACAGAAAGTGATTTCACTGAAATGGAAACCAAAATCTGCCAAAGAACTGCAGTAGTTGTCTTTTAACCTTTTAGCATCTTGATGTCTTCAAGCATTAAAAGACACTACAGTAGTGGTTGTGTTTTAGCATTCTGAGAAAATGGAACCGGCTTCTTCATGAATTGTAAGTGGCCCAGGCAAGGGCAAATGCCATGAAAAGATGACTTAAAATGGATTTTCAGGATACTTGTACCCTGTCAATGCTTTACTGTGCTTACGTGGATGTCAAAAAAAAAACTGTCAAGGCACATGCATATAAGAAGCGCACTGTCTTCTCTCTGTGTAGTTGAGTCTGAGCTCGGCGCAGCAGCAGCAGCTGTTAATGCAGCAGGCACAGCTTTTAGCAGCAGCCGTGCAGCAGTCAGCCAGCCAGCAGAGCACCACCGGAGCAAACATCTCCACCTCAGCCGCCACGCCCATCACCCACATCCCCCTCTCTCAGCCCATCCAGATCGCATCTGTAAGAGACTGCCGCCACCTCAGATGATCAGCAACAAAAAGATCAAAATGATATAAACAGTAAAAACAAATTTAAAAAGAAATTTTAAAAAGCAACACCCTGCCATGTAATGACCTTATATATGTATTGGGTCTAAGTCCTAGTTTAATATAGTGCTTTATTATATTAAACATTCTAGTGTGCCTAGTCAGCTTGCATAGTAATTGCATTCATGCATATGGAGACTGATAACTAATCACCAAGGGAGCTATGGAGAGGATATTGGATTGTTTTTGATCTCTCTCTCTCTCAATTTCATTACCCTGTCCTTCTCCCCTTCTTATCCTGGTCTTGCTGTATATATTTTGGTCAACTTCAGCAGTTGCAGCCTTCAGGTCTGAACCTGCAGCAGTTTGTGTTGGTACAGCCAGGCCAGCTGCAGCCTGCCCAGTTCATCATCTCCCCTTCACCTCAAGGACAGACTGGTATGAGCGCATGCTCCAGCACACATAGAATAGATCATGTTCTGTTTCAATGTGTGTGTGTGTGTGTGTGTGTGTGTGTGTGTGTGTGTGTGTATATGTATATGTATATATGTGTGTGTGTGTGTGTGTGTATATATATATATATATATATATATATATATATATATATATATATATATATATATATATATATATAATATATATAATATAGTCTAGATTATTCAAGATTAGAGTGTTTCAGGTGCTGCTTCAATACTGTACTGTGTGAAAGATTTAGTGCAAGACATGATCAAACACACCTGATCGTGCTAATCCAGTTTTCTATAAGCTTCTGAGATGTGGTGCAAGACATGGTTTATTAGAGTTTGAGAGGAATATAGGAGAGTCAGTCCTGATGTAGATATAGACTGAGTGAAGGTCTGTACCAATTTGGATCAGGAGCATTGGCGCCCATGTTTTTTAGATTTAAAATTTGAGATTTATTTACTTTGGTCCTCTTTGGTTCATTTTGTCTCAATCTTATTTTCTGCCTATTTTTCTTTCAGGCCTCCTTCAAGCCCAGAATCTTTTGACACAACTACCTCAAAGTCAACCCCATGTCCTGCAGCCTCAACCAAGCATTGCTGTAACCACACAGGTCAGAGCCTACAAATCCCCAATATTCCTGCACTAGAGTTACACTTTGTCACCCATCTTGCATCCAGAGGCAGAGCACTTCATATGGAGTCTTGAGCTTGTGGCCATGATCTACTGAACACTAGGCAGAAGAGAGCACCTTTCAAAGCAGAACCCATTAGTAGAATTTGTTGCAGCCCCCACCCCCAACAAAAATGCTTGGCAGCACCCTGCACCACAGGTTCCTTTATCATCACACTTTCTGACTGTGGTATGGTTTGTTATCTTAGTTGAGTGCATCTACTTTACTCTTGGGCATCATGGGAACTGGAGGTCTGGCTTTTTGTTCTCCACAGGCAGCAACCCCCACACGGAAGATAGCTGCCATGCCAGCTCCTGCCCCGCCTCCTCCGAAACGTGTGGAAGTTTCTATAGTGGAGGAGGCCAGTGACCTGGAGGAGCTGGAGCAGTTTGCCAAGAACTTTAAACAGAGGAGAATTAAACTGGGCTTTACTCAGGTATGTTGCTGTACAACTGCATTTCATTCTGTGACTGGGGCCTCACATTGTGCCCAATACTTGCAGATCATGCCTTTGCGTTTGTTACCACTAGGGGGATGTGGGCTTGGCCATGGGAAAGCTCTACGGCAACGACTTCAGCCAGACCACTATATCTCGGTTCGAGGCCCTGAACCTAAGCTTCAAGAACATGTGCAAGCTCAAACCTTTGTTGGAGAAGTGGCTTAATGATGCAGGTCTGTCTGACTTTTAGTCACAAATGTTTGCTTGTAAAATTTCAGTAGCTGTTATCCAAATTCAAGTCGGGACATTTATACCTCCATATGTTGGTGACATCGATGAAGTGGAAGAGTCTAACGTTTTCTTATCCCTACATAACCTATTTACTTCAAATTCAAGGTTATTGATGAGACTTTACAAACCTCATTATCAAGTGGCACTTATTAAATTGAACTGTCTACAGATGCTTATTGTTGCTTTTCTTCTGTGCTTTTGTTTGTTTTTGTTTGTTTGTTTTGTCTGTTGCTATAGAGAACATGACAGACACTGCAGTTTCTAGTCCCAGTGACCTGTCTCCAGGTCTTTGTGAGGGCATGAACCGCCGCCGCAAGAAGAGAACCAGCATTGAGCCCAACATCCGCCTTGCACTGGAGAAAAGCTTTTTGGAGGTCAGTTCCTCCTTTACCTCTAGGGGTCAGGCTTAACAAAGAAGACAAGTAACACTTCCTCTTTATTAACAGTTTTTAGCAGGAATAGTAACAGCAAACCATAGGGTGTACAGCATTCTATCTGCATTTTGCTGTGTCTTGTTAGGTATGTGGGATATAAAGACTAAGCACATAATGAGCACATATTTAAACATCATAGCTCAGCTGAAAATGGTACCACACAGGAAACCATGCTAACTGCAGACTTTCATGCCCGATGAATAGTCACTGTCAGTCATCTTTATTAATAGTGACATTATTAACTCGTATCCCTTCTGCAGCAAAGCCAAAAGCCTACCTCTGAGGAGATCACACTGATCGCAGATCAGCTCAGCATGGAGAAGGAGGTGGTGAGAGTGTGGTTCTGCAACCGCAGGCAGAAGGAGAAGAGGATCAATCCTCCAAGCAGCAGCAGCAGCAACCCCAGCACCCCCATCAAAACTGTTTTTACCAACTCCACACCAGTGGTGCGTCTCTGTAGACCTAAAACCAGCAGGTCAAAATTAGCCTCAGATTGTCCAGTCACATCCACTGAATTTTTTTTTTTTCTTCTTCTTCTTTTCTCCATCATGAATGTTTGCAGGTGTCCAGTGCCTCAAGTACACTGACTGCAAATTCAGCGCTCCCTCTGAACACTGCCTCTGTCCCCAGCATCACTCTCACTGGTATGTTCAAATATATATATGACTCTCTTGACTTTTACACCCAGTTCACATCTTTTCCTTACCCTCTTTACGCTGAGATATGAAGATAAATAGAAATGTCTTTACTTTAATTGTTTGTATTATTTTATTATTTGTCTTGTCATTTTTTCTGTTAGTTGGGCATTGACTTTGGCTTGGGAAATGAACAAATTCACAAAATTGTAACTAAGGAAATACGGGCTACGTTAATTTTGTCATCCTGCAACACTGAATTGTTTAAAATTGCATTTGTAACAAATATTTACCACACTTTTGACAAAACAAAAGGAATAAGAATTAGTGTTTTTAAAAGTAATCAACAGGGATTCATTGTAAAATTTAAATTCTACTATGAGTTAAAGAAGGAATGCTGGCACCTTTATTCTACCAGTGAAATATTAAGGTATATTGCAAAGTACCAATCAGTAATTTTGATATTTTTAAACCAAATAACTACACACGATACACATTTTCTGCTGTCATCATTTTTCTGGATGCAACATTTATACAAAATCTATCACAAGTAACCTGCAATTGACCAAGAGTAATGCCCATTGTAATATAATGCTAGCAGTAGAGGTTGAGCTTCTCTAAAAAGCTTGATAACAGTGGCTTTGTAGACAACCATACAATCAATCAAGAAATGACAATTGCTATTCTGCACCTGCTTTCTTGGTTCCAGGTACAACTCTAGGAACAGTCACGTCAAACACACCTTCAGTCATCTCTCTGGCGCCTGCTATCGCCAATCCAGCTCCTACCATAACATCACCATCGCTTACTACCTCTGCCACTGCAGCGGCTATGAGCAGTTCAAAGCAGGATATGGTTGCTACGAGTGAAACTGGTGCCACCATGGCAACAGCAGCTGCACAGGGTCAGCTTGTGGTGACTCCAGCGGGGCTGGGCGGGGCTAACCTGGCAGCTGTGGCAGCAGCTGCAGGCCTTAACCCAGGAATTATTGCACCCTCCCAACTGACTCAGGGGTGAGTCTTTGAATGTGGAAGTGTGTGTAATTGTGCATAGGATATATAGTTATGCATGTTTTCGCACAAACTTCTTGCATTTTTCATGAGCCTTGCAATTCACAAATGAGAGCAGTGTGTGTTAGTGATATGGAGTGCTTTGGTGTAAACAGAGATTGTGCACTTCCATGTGTGTTTGTTTATAATGAATACCTTCTGTTAATTGAATTTATAACGAATGCCTTCTGTTAATGGCTGAATATGTGGTTTCTGCCAGGGGAGCTTTGCTGAGTTTGGCTCCAGCAGCTCTTGGTAATGCACTGAATCCAACAGCGCTAATGAACACCACCACACTGGCCACTATTCAGGGTCTGTGGATATTTTAAGTTTTCCTTGTGTAGGCTTCAGTGTATTTGGGCACATTTTAAAATCAGTTTCATTCATTTAAAAATTGTCATGTCTCTTAAAAAGTTAATGGTTTTACCTTGTTTCCAGCTCTTGCATCTGGGGGTGCATTGCCCATAACCTCCATCGATGGAAATGGCAACCTGCTGTTTGCCAACACCAGTGCAGGAGGAGCAGGTCCTAGCCTGGTGACAACTCCTCTTCTTTTCAACCCCTCAAGTCTGTCACTGCTCCCCACCAATGTGCTGTCTGCAGGTGGCGCTGCAGGCGGGGCTCTCAACCTACAGGTGACGAGTGAGGCACACCAGAGTTCCATTGCTCACACAGCATTGCCAGTCAAAAGCGTCACTGTGGCCTCTAAGGCTCAATGAACTTTTGGCTTGCTCCCTTGCTTTTCTTAAGACTCTTATTTAATCCCTTTGCTATTACCAAATATTGAAACTTTATTACTACTATCTTTGTCCTTCTCCTTATGGCAGGAGGCTACCTTTGTTTTTGTGGACAATGCCAACTGTCTGTCTTGGCATTTTGTTTCTTAGGACCTTTATGGGTTTTTCATTACTTTTCTAACTGTACAGTAGTTCTGTACTATTATTACACATGCTGGGTAAGCAGCTGGAGTTCTAATATCTTTACCTTTTTGCATGGGTTTGGAGGGTCTTTTTCCTGAAACAATTTCTAAAATCTAATATTTCTAATTACAGATTCTACCAAAAATGTGAAAATTTTTGATATCTACTCAATTGTCCTTAAATGAGATTACTCAGCACAACAGAGTTTATATTTCACTTTGTAAAAGGTTCCTTTTATTTCTGGGCCTCTTGTGCAGGTCCACTGTAGAATAGTTCAGATTTATAACCAAGATCATTTCATATATTTTATCATTTAATTTAGATATGAAACTGCAAATTGTCTGGTTGGATTTTTGTGTGAGGCTTTTAAAAATGTTATTGCTCTAACTATTGCATCACTTTATAAACTCGGTTAGAAGGCTTTAAAACTAGTAATAAATCACAGAGGCTCTGGTTTAAAACAGTGTCTCTCTAAGCAATGCAAGTGGTTTTTGTTCTCTTCAACTTCTGTCTGCAAACACTGATTTTACTTTTAGCTCTGTGATAGTCACTCGGGGTAGACAATGTCTGCAAACAACACTGATTCTGAGAGTTAAATAGATGAGGGATAAGTAAATGTGATTTATTATGTTAAGATATAGCAACTCGTGATACTTGATAGTGTCCAGTTGTACATTTAACTGGTAAGTTATCACATTAGGTTTAAAGAAGATCTGTTTGAGCAAGATTTTTAGTACTTACAGATGCTGAGGTCAGCTTCCTCCTCTTTCGGTAGCTGGATCTTTTAAACAGCCAAACAAAAATGTCTCATCACTATTGCTGAAAGAAGACAGCTAAAGTAATTATAGCAGTTATTGTAATTTCATGAGCAAGGAGTAAGATGTTACAGATGCTTATAATCTCTCTCAGATCAACTTTACGTATTCTAGCTGGGCATTTCTGTTGTTGTGTTGAGGCAAGTTGATTTGATATGAGAAACATCAACCAAAGTGAACCCCTAGCTGCTAAATGTAATCATAGATAACCATCATACAGTCACTGAATAGAGATGACAAATCTCATGCGTGCGTGCATTCAGCATCATATCTATATTAATCAGCTGAGGTCAATTACCTTGTGTGCATAGCAACCAACCAGACATGGGTTGGCCCTGTGCTCTTTGTAGCAAGTACTTTTTTTTTTTTAGAAATACCTCAGCTGCATTTAATATTGAAGCATAATACTGATGTGAAAGGTATTTTCTAGAATTCTGTCCTAAATGTTTTTCTGAATTTGTTGGTCCTCAGAATTTAGATTTACCTTTTTGGCTTTAGATGTGTCTATAGAGCATTACAAATCATTAACTTTTTGGAAACTGGACTATTGTAGACTGACTTCTCGCTGAAGTACTTCCTCAGAAGAATACTGATGAGAATAGAGAGCTATCGCACACCCTCTCCACTGCTGGGATGAGCTGAGAAACCCTTCGAGTTGTTACAAAAGGGATTTAAAAAAATTTGCGACTTGCTGAGTATAACTCCTAGAATAATCCTGAAAAGAAATTGCTTTGAATTGGATTTAAAACTCAGCATGAGTCAGTTCTCTAAAGTTATTTCATAGTGCTGGTTTTGGTAATGAATGCATTAAAAATACTACTGCATTGCTAGTACTACTATTTTGTGTTTGGTGGGTTTTGTTTTCCCTGTTTTACATGCCAAATACCTTCTGCTCTGCTGCTTTCTACTACCAGTGTTACTAACCAGCAGCAGGAATCCCCACCTCTCTCCTGGATCAGGTTTTATTCACATTCTTGCATGTGTGATGTAAATGAAAGAAAACATACGTGTGTGTGGGGGGGGGTTTAATTTGGTTTATAACACACATTAAAAAATGGTGGCGGGGGAGCAAATGCCTTAAAAATTTAAATCATATTGTGCTTTGTCCTTGTTTGTTTGCTTAAGCCTTAAACCTGAGGCTTTTTTTGCCGTGAGGGAGGAGGAGTGCAGGCAACTTTTAATAAAGAGCGTCAGTAAGACTCACTTCAGGTTCTCATCATCCCTGTGAAATTTTCGTGTTCCACTGTAGTCCTGTGTTTTAAATAATGGCACACAAGAGAAATACCAAAGACTTGATCAGTGATTGAGACCCAGAGCTGCCACCTCTCCTGTGTGGCTGCTTAGGGGAGACATCAAGAACACTTTTCTCTTCACAAACACATGAGCACAAATGCCCTCCCAAGAATTTAGTTTTTACAGAACTTTTAGTGTTCCTTCTGTGTGCTACTGTGCGGTTTTTGATGTCACTATAACACCGTCATATGGTGTTTATTACATTTCCTTGCTGATGCTCATTAGCAGCAGTGTTTGGTGTTTGTTTTATTTTTTCAAGCTTTGCTCCAAAGCAAATATTTTCATTACTGCTGTTAGAGAAAATACCAAAGATTATTTTCTTCTTTTTTTTTTTTTTTTTAGTGTTTTGTCTTTGCTTCTAAATTCCGATTTTTTTATATATTTTTTTTACATTTTTTTTTGTAACTCGGTTGCTGTCACTTAACATCTTATTCACTTACTGAACTTTTTGTTTTTTCAAATGCATGGTTTTCTATACAACAGTGGTACGTGTAGGAACGAGGTATTTTGCATGCAGGTTTTATAATGTGCATCTTCCACGGTAATTGCTATCTTTATTTTCAGATGTAAACCTTATCAGTTTTAGGGTTTTACTTTGTCACTACAGAATGCGTATCATTTTCAGCTTTATGGTAGAGGAAAGCTACCAAAGGTTTTCTTCACAACACCACAAATTGCACACAAATAAGATTCTCAAGAGCTTTGTTCATAAAATGGCTTCTCCAAGGTGAAGTGGATGAAAAGTGTTTTAACCTAACAAACTGGGTCATCTGGTATTAATACTGTAATCTGCTGTTTTTGTTTTTAATGTCTATTGCATAGTCTTTATGGAAGATGTAGTTGTATATATCATTAAAACATTTTCAATGTGTTACCAAAATGTTGTCCTTGAGTGTAAAAGGCACAATAATTGCAAGCCACTCTAATTATGCCTAAAGCACAGAGGGATATATTTTTTTTTATACATTATGAAAAATAAAGCAGTTTCACATCAAATGTACAGAAATTCTCAGTATATCAGCATCACTTACAAAAAAAAGAAATCTGTAAAAGCCAAATAAGTCATTCCTTGCCTGATCCTCATCACAGCACAGTAGCTGATTGGTGTGTGCACACACTACGGCTAGAGCTAAATGGAAACCTTTTCATGCCCTCCTTTGTTGGTGCTCATACATTGGTTTTGCTAGATATGTTGTCATATGGGTTGCCATAGACCACATGAAACCAGAACAGCGCCGCCCCTGACATTCTGCTACATGAGCTGTAAGAAGCTGTTCTACTCAAGCATGTATTGGTATACATATTTTTTTCTGTTTTCAACATTTAAGTACAGTTGCAAAGTTGCTTAAAATTCGTTTTGAAGTTGATCTGTTAAAAACATTACTGAATTAGATAAGTTGAAAAAAATGCTTTGAGGGGCAGTTTAGAATTCTAACATCAGTCGATTTCTTCCACATGGTAGTAGACATTCTCATCTTTGTTGTCCATACATTACCAGAAGTCTCAAATCAACTCAATACAACTGAACGGACAAAGCTAAATGGTGTTTTCGAAGTAACAGTAAATTGGGGATTGATTTATTATACAGGTAAGTAAGAGACTCCACATTCTTCAGCAGTGAAACTTGGAATGCAAGATTGAACTTGTTACAAATGAACACTGCTTAACATGTTAGCGACGTGGAGGCAGAGGTTGCATGTGCAGAGAATCGTAGGTGTCCTTAGAAGCAGAACTCAGACCCTGGGGTAGACAGCGAAAAAAAATTATATTCATTATTAAGCCATATTTTGTTTTAAATATAATTTTTCCTGTTCCAATAAAAGTGGGATAGTGAGAACATGGCATTTGCTCACCTGGTACACCTGATCCTGTCGACGCTGTGGAGAGCAATAAAATGCCCGTTACTCTAAATATGTTTTCCCAAACACCCTGTTGGAAATGTCTGTCTGCATATTCTAAATCCCCAACTTTCTAAACTCTCAGTTTCAGCAAACCATTCCACAGTCATTCTAGTATTATGGGCATTAAACAATTCAACTAATGTTCAGAAAATTTGAGAAATCAAACGTACATCCTTCTTAACTTGGATCTCTCTGTATGGGTCCTCTGGCTTTTTCTGCAGAGGCTGTAAATGAAAACGTTAACACATTAATAAGGTTTTCAGTTAAACCTGTGTGAAATGTGTTTATGTAGTAGCCAATACCAGGAAATCTTTTTTTGTTTGTTTTTCCTCCCTCCCCCCCTCACATTCTCGCAACTGTCTCACAATTAGAAAAGGTTACGGTAATGAACTGTTGAGAGGGGTCCTTACCGTGTATGTGTCCTCTTGCGGTCTGCGACGCTGTATGTAGTAACACAGAGTGAATATCAACATAGTTGGATTCTTCAGTTAGAAATTGGTACTAAAATTCAGTTTGACTGTCACATGCATTATATATATATATATATATATATATATATATATATATATATATATATATATATATACACACACACACACACACACTCTGATGTTGGATAGCAAAATGGCATTCAGGTTAACCGTTCAATCAGTGAAAAACTATTTCAACCCACTCACCCCATGGGCACGTCCACCTTCAGCATCTCTCTGTCTCAATCTGTCATAAGTGATTTGGTTTCCCTCTCTTAGTACCTTAAAAATTATATAAAATATGATTAACGGCTTGCAATGAACACAGCAGTTAGTCTGATGTCTAGGAGTGGAAAATACTTACCTGATAGTCAGAATCATCCAGACTTTTAGTTTTTGGCTTCCTGTACTGGTAAAAAAAAACAAAAATACTCAAATGTAGGTAATTTGTTTTATTCTATATTAATCTAATTTAGCTCCTGTAGCTTAATGTCTGGATTTGTTTTTTTGAGTATCAGTCAAAGGCTTCTGACTTGTCCATAAATAATAAGGCTACTGACCAAGTCAAATAACAACTTTTGCAATCTATAGATCTACTAACAAAAATATTTTGGAAATGTGCATAGTCTCACTGACATAAGAAAACAAAGATGCTAATGTAGGTGTTAGCCTAACATCTTCCACTATTGTTTTAAATTTTCAGTGAAACTGGAAAAGAAAAATCAGTGTGTCAGATGAATATTTGAAAATGTTAGAAAGCTGTTCTAAGGTGTATATTTTTGAAAAGAATATATTGGTAAAGGAGTGTGAACTCACTCTCTCCCGCAGAAACAGGCCCGTGATTATGATGCCATAGCTTAAGAGGAACACATCTAGGATGTAGCAGAATTTGGGGTCGTAGAGAAAGTTCCCCTCTGTGAGAAAGAGCAATCACACAAGTTTTCAATAATCATGATATTTTACTCTCTCAATTGCATAAACTAAAACTGTTAAACATTATATATTCATATATGAAGAACTTTTGTTGTGTGGGTGTGTTATACAACAAACTAGAAATTCTGACTATAAAACTACAAATTAATTCTCCATGAGTATTTTGGAATGTGATTTTGTAATTCAAGGTTAAATGCAGTTAATAATAAACCCTGTGGAGGCCCCTAGGCAGTCGAAATCTAATTATCTCCTAATACGATTTTTTTAATCCACTGTCACAGGGCCTCTAAAAGAGGCGGGGCCCATAGACCAGTGCCTACACTGCCTGTTTTGTAAACTGGCACGCGTTAAGTGTATGACTGTATGCAAGAATATATGTGATAGAATTAGTTTTGTTTGTTTTGCTTTTTATCTGTGGGCAAACACTTAAAATATTCCTCCTCGAAATTAAACAAGATAATTTTTTCTTTACTCCTTATTTCTTAAATATCAACATGGAATAGGAGCTGCTTTCAAACAGACAGTAAACATAATTAAATCCATTAATGTATACACAATATACCCATGAAATGTGGCACAACCTGACTCACACACAGGCAAGGTTCAAGCATGTGTAAGTGGTGTGTAAGATCCACCAACTCTTTTGCGGTTGGTGAGACTCACAGTTTCTAGTTCAGTGGTTTCCTCAGCTGCATCGCTCTCTCCGAGGTAAGCTGGTGTAACTGACTGTGTGTGTGTATGTGTGTGTGTGTGTGTGTGTTTGAGAGACAGAGAGAGAGGGTAGGAAGGAGGAGGAAGGCTCATGTGGGACATATTTACAACATACACCTACGCTCACATGAAGGTGAATTTTTGAAGATAGCAGTGTCACACGATGCAGAGCATAAAAAGGGTCTTCAAAAGGTGTGACTTACTGCTCATGCACAGATAACAATCTTGTGAAGTTATTAAGATGATTTGTCTAGGTCTGTGTTGTTGTTGTTGTTGCTGCTACCACAGTAAATATATATAGTCTCTTTTTCCACAGCAGTGTCATTGGAAAAAGTTGTAACCTGTGACGTCTTAGATGTTTGTTTTGTGTTTTATCGATTTTTTTATTTATTAATTTATGTAATTTTTACATTTTGTGTGTGAGAGGTCCCTACCTTTTAGTTGTATATAAGTGTATAATCATACATTTATTCTTTGTCTGAACAAACACATGGAAAATATGGAAAATACGTAAAGCAGGCTGGAATGACTATATGCATTTGTGCATTGAGGATTCCAGAGTCTGCTTCCTCATTCTGTCTTGTCCCTATCACACAAACCTACCATCAGCTTCCTTAAAACGTCCCTAAAGATCCATTTTCAGATCTGATTACATCTGGGTATCCAACAACCATAATTTATTTGTGATTTAATTACAGAGGAGAATGAATAAGGAAGATTCAAGAATGAGATACAGAATTTGGTCCAGTCTACATTTAAGCGTATTTTATGATATTAATGGTACTTGTGAACATTACATCTTTTTTACACACCTGCCACTACATTAAATAGTTCTCCCAAAAATAACAGCTACATAAAACGATACGGTAGTTGCTTCCAGTTAGCAACATTTGCATTGTTGGAGAAAGTATTCAGGATACAAAGGAGTTTCTTTAGCAGCATCTTGAAAGAGCCAAACTGACTGTGCCATCATAGACAATTGATGTCAGGTATACGCAAGTCTGCTCTTAAAGATCTATCTCCCTCCAGAGTTCAGATCCCTATTCCTGTGCTCCTGGCTGCATAAGATGCTTGTGAGGACTCTGCATTGGACTGAGTGTGTTATATTAGAGTAGGAAGGCTGCAGGGCACAACAAGCTGTGTGCTCAGATGCTTTTTCAGAGACACAAGCCACAGTCTAGTTCTTCTATGGCAATCGTAGTCAGAGCTATGTATATTATGCAATGCAGCAACACGATTACCAAACCACACCTTGATGTCAGATATCTTCTTTCATGTGAGCAGCCCTACTCCCACTTTTCTGACCTGATCTATGAAGGTGCACCACTGGCGTGTCTGTGGTTTCACCCTTATCTGTCCTTGTCCATGAAGAGCTGATTCCTTCTGTGACAGGTCTGGCAATGTTGCACTGAACTGATAAGCTTCCTCACCGTCCACCCTGATAGACTATCATGCGGCCACATGTGGCATGCACGGAAGGGTTCCAGAATGCAGGCCATCACCTGTGTCTTAGTTTGGTTGTTTAAACATACCTTGTGATCGTTACATGTAATGTCACTGACAGGTCCACATGATCATTAGCTGTAGGTGCACTTTTGACTGACTTGCTGTGTTTTGCATCGCTTTGCTTGGGATGGCTCTGTCTGTATAGGTTGTGGTCAAGATTATACCTTCCTTTCAACCAACCACAGTGGTCTACTGGTGTGGTTAACTTAACCTTTTTCAAGAAGCCTTAAGAGCAAATAATGCTTATACGTCTAAACTTGTTAAACCCACGTAGGGGAACAGAAAAACAGTGGCATACAATACTGAATGACAGCTATTACTGTAGGGTATATTGTACTTTCATTGTTTATTGTACTTAATGTTGTGTGTTATAGAGCTTATGTGTTTTGCACTTCTAGGCATCAGTATTGATTCCTGTATTTCAACAGTATTCTAGTTCAATGGTATCTTATACTCTAACCTACTGTACTGGCTAGGACGCTGGCTATGGGTAAATGACAAAGCACTTTTGTTAGTCGCTCTGGATAAGAGCATCTGCCAAATGCCGTAAATGTAAATGAAAATGTATAAGAATTTCATTATTAAGGGGTACTACTGAAATTAGATACTTTATAATAAATAATTTTGTGGGTTATCTGTAAGAATAATTTAATAAGAAAATATAACTTTTTTATGTCAACCTTAAAATGTTGCGTTTTCACGTGATTGGAATTTTAAATGGTCACTAATTATCAGCACTTCAGTTTAAGTTAAAAAGATTTAAAGGGTTTCAATAATTAACTGCACCTGTTAAAGTTCTTGTGCCAAGATTCAGCCTCATAAACCTCACTGGTGTCAGAATGCTTTTGTTGTAGGATGTTGAATGCCCCACCAGAAGCAAATACCATGTCGCAATAACATTTTTTAAATGATTTTATTACTTTTGAGAGACCATCTTAACGTACGACAAAAAGTAACATAAACAACTTTAGAAAACAGCTTTAAAAGGAAATGCTTTTAGACTGCCATACTGGCTCAAGGCTCTTTACTTGTGCATTCACAGTAGTTTCTTCTCACTGTCAGAGCTACTGAGATGCTGAGGTAGAGGAGCGAGATGGGAGCATGTATGAGGAAACCACCATAATGTCATTTTATGTGAGCTTTCTCATTTGGTGAGGCTACTTTAGATAGGTCTCCTATCAGACACAGGAAGCTCAGTGGCTTTCACGTTCATGTTCATCATCTTCATATGTGCCTTTACCACATGTACAAAGACAATTTTGAAACATTTGGTTATTGTTATGCATGTAATTAGCTAAGTTAATTTAAGTTTTGCATATTTAGACTATTAGTTTAACATATTTAGACCATTATTCCAATTTGTTGGATTTTGATCATATTTGGATGGTTAGTTTTATTAAAATGTGTGTGTAAAATGAAAAATTACCATTTTTGTTCTTTTGTCATTTTTGTTCTTTTGAACAGTGCACTTTGCAACTTTAAAACCCATATATTTGTGAAAAATAACCAGAATCAAGAATAATATGAAATCTGATGAGGTCTGTCCAAGAGGTGTGACCTTTGGTATGAAGACTTTTTCTCCTTCTTATATCTGTTTCTGAGACATTGATCATCATACTGTTGGAATTTTAACATAAACTGAGGGTGATTTATAGAAAATGAAAATTGAATGATGTCATTGACTGTAAACTGACATTGCAACACCCACAGATCAAAAATGACATTTTCCTAAATATAGGAAACTTAGAAAGATATTAATAGAAAGACAGCTCTGTCGTGTAATTGGCACAGAGGATGAGTACATGAAGGAAATTATGCAAGTCACACTGGTATTGCTATTTTACACTGTATTTTAAATGATCTACAAGTACAAAAAAACAGCATTTAAAATGATATAGGATATAAATACATCACTAATAGGGCATCTGACTTTCTTTTATCTTCAGAGTCGCTACTGTCATATTTGGCATTCTGTTTTACATATGAAAAAAATATTAAGCCAGTAATATTTATTGCAGAATGGATTAATCACATTCACATCGCCATTCTGCTAGACCTTTCTTTGAGTATCTTAAAACCCTTTCTGCTGCGGAAAAAAAAGTGGCCAAAGACATATCAAGCTTTCGTCCACCCATCTATCTCTGTGACTATACTGAAATGGTTTGTACCACTGGATTTTGTAACTGATAGCAATGGATTCATGATTATCAGTTTTAATGCTAATGCTACGAATTAAGTTGATCACTTAAATTGAAAACTTAAAGTAGATCCTGTGATTGTTTTTAGGCCATCAAGAAAGATTTTTAATCGCTCTCCCCTCTTCCTCATGTGTATTTCTTTAAACATTATCGGGTTGCCATATTATGTCAAGGACATCTACACACATCATTTGTGTTGCTAGCAGGACCTTTGTAGGGTTAATCTTAAAGGTAAGCAATGTGCATTCATTTTCTGGGGTTTTTGTGTTTCGTTATTTTTATTAAGGAGTAGTCATTTCAGATGGCAAACCCTTGTTGATCTGATGTTTCCATTACTATGTTGATCATCTACCAAAAATATTTGCAAGCAAAAATCTATTATCGGAAAACTACTGGAAAAAAAAAAAAAACCAGCTATGCATTACGCGTGTAATTTATCTTACCCTGTCTCTCTCTCTTTCTTTCTTTCTTTCTTTCTCTGTCTGTGTGTGTGTGTGTGTGTGTGTGTGTGTGTGTGTGTGTGTGTGTGTTGTGTGTGTGTGTGTGTTGAAAATAAACATTGACTGGAAACATGTCTTATAATTCTGACAGAGGTGCATACCTTTTCAAACCCCTGTAGAAACATGATTCCCATATTTGTGATTGACCTTTTCTTTTAAGATAGCAGTAACACCAGCTCAATACATGTTTTATTCATGGTTGCAGATGGAAAAAGAGCCCTCCTACAGAGTTCCTCTGTGAGTAAGGACAGTAGAGGTCTTGTCTTAAGGCTAATCCACGACCAGCTTCTTCTACCCAAAGCCTATCCTGCACCATTTATGAGAAACCTCAAGACTGGCCTCAGATCAGGTGGAAAGTGTCACTTAGCGGGCTTTCTCTGGACACAGCAACACAAATAGTCCCAACAGTGATGCAGTTTGAAGCAGAGAGCACGGATGACTGTGACTAAAGATTCCAAAGCTTTTGTTTCTTATTATGCTACTGTGGTTTATAATTGGGGAGCTTCATGGTTTGCAAAAGCACTGCATCACTGTGTCACAATTTCTGTAGTTTTAGTTAGCCGTTCAAAGAGTTTGCTATGTGCGAAAGAATGCTAGGACCCATTTGGTTAAATTGGGTTCAGTGTAATTTTCTCATATTCATTTTATTTGTTTACGTTTTATTTTTTGCATGAAAGTAATCCTGAACAAATAGCCATTCAAAACTTCAATATGCGCTACCAACCATCATCAAGTACATATATAGCCAAATTCATGTTTAGACCTGCAACATAGGTGTAGATGTTTGTATTGCTGCATCTGTTTAATCTACTCTGTACACATTTTGCTAGAATATAAAATGTGTTTTGTGGTTCTGTTCTGTGACCTTCCAGACAAAAACGAAAGGATTTTTAGAATGTCATATAAGAAATGAAATAGGTTCTCTCTTTTTTTTGACTTGGCATTCTCTGAAAGTGGGCAATAGCTTAAAGCAGCTATTGACACATGTAAACACCTCTCAGTCCCCTGAAGTTCTTGTAAATTTACATTTAGCTGACGCTTTTTATCCAAAGCGACTTACAATTATGATTGAGTACAACTTGAGCAACTGAGGGTTAAGGGCCTTGCTCAGGGGCCCAACGGTGGCAACTTGGCAGTGGTGGGGCTTGAACAAGCAACCTTCCAATTACAAGTCATGGACCTAACCACTGAGCTACTCCTACTCTTCTAGTATTAATCTGTATATGAACAAATACATTTCAATTAGAAAGGGGAGTTGTGCATTTTCAGAAAGAACATTTTGACCATGCCACTGTGTCAGTGAGTCTAACTGTCAATGATACTGATAATAATAATAATAATAATAATAATAATAATAATAACAACTTTAGTGTTATTATTACACAATCACAATAAAGTACTATTTGTAGATTTACACATCCATTTTAGAGACAAGGTACTTTGGCATGAGACATAATGTTACACATTAACCAATTAAGGCAATCATTAAAAAAGTGTAATAATCTGTATTACTTGTGCAAGTTTAAGAAAGACACTGAGAAAAGTTTGAGAATATGTATACAGATTTAGTGCTGCTCCTAAGCAGTCAGGGCTGAAAATAAAACTGAATGTATATAACTGATGGGTCTTATTGGGGGAGCGAAAACATAAAATCCCTTCAACATGAATCTTAGTTGAATTATCTATTCAAAATATTTAATTTTCAGTTTACACAAGTTCATAATGCACAATAATTATGTTGTTAAGATCAGTAAACGTATTACATTTTGTGGCGTTCATAAAAATTGCATACCTAATCTACGTTTGACTATTTTACACCCAAAAGATGATTGTTTATATACAAAAAGCAACAACACTCCAAAGATTGAGATTTGAAACAGCTGGAGTTGTCAGACACAGTAATCATTGCAATGTACTTCGCAAAAAAATTAAATAAAATAAAAAGATATTGTAGGGTTTAATCAATTCATTTTGAATGTATTTCCCTATTAGATGCAAAATTCTAAATAGGTTGTTAGAGGAAAAGAAAGAAAACAATTTCAAGATAACCTCCAGAAATTCAAACACAAGTGCATATCCATTCATAAACAACACAAGATGTCTTAATTTGGCCATCAGAAAGAGTCAAGGCCCTCACAAACTACTTGACAAGGCTCTAATTGCTTTTACACGCAAAACCAACCAAAAAAAAGAAGCAAATGCATTCAAGTATAGGTTTAAACATGACGGTGTTGAGAGGTTTCATCTCTGTCCTAATTATTGACATGAAAAAAGAACACATTTGTCCATTTTCTTGATTTTTTAGATCAAATTGGATAATCTTTTTTTAAACGTTCAACAGACACCAGCTGAATTTCAACAAAGATGGCTGTCTTGAGCGTCACAGTAAAGGAGCCCATTAACCCTGCTTCTATTTCTTTTCTGCACTTTTTAATAAATCTCATACTGAGGAAAGGTAAAACTAAATAACAATTTAGATAAAACCAAAAGGAAGCAAATTTTTTTTTTTACCAGTGGCAATAGCAAACAAAAGGTCTTACCTGCTGAGACTAGAGAAATCTGAGTGATCAGTAGCACTAACACGCAGGCCTTTTGAAGCCTCATGCTTCCGAGTCAGATATCCCCACTACAGTCAATGTCTGCACTAGTTGTCCAGAACAGTATTTTTAGCATGAACAGTCCTACCACGGATAGTCCAAAATTAGATGTTTAGGTGCTCAGGTGCAGGGGAGCGATGGCGAATAACTTCTGTACTCTGTTGTGTGGTAAGCTTCGGTGACGTGACAGCCTCTTTGAAGCTCTGAGCTCCGTCTAGTGACAGGAAGTGGCTCCTCTGAGCTCCACCTGGTAATGCAGATGCCCCCCCCCCACCCCACCCCACCCCCACCTCCACACGACATGGCTGCCTAAAGGTTTGTGGCCTGCTTTCTGAGCCCCTCCTGTGCTGTTGTGAGATGGCACTGGAAGGGAGGGTAGCCGACATTGTGAGCAACAAGGGTCACGAGAAGAGCAAAGCAGCTGAGGGGTCTCCCTACGCAGCCTTCACACCTTTAAACCTTTTCCTTTTGTAGAGTTTAAAAAGCTTACTCCACTTTCATTGCCTGTGAACTACACTATGTGAAAATATGGTAAAGGTATGGTGCAGCACAGAGCAGCGACCCACGACAGTGAACTTTTACTCATCGCCACCAACAAAATGGCTTCTCCGTGCTGATTAAAGGCGTATAATACATGTAAAAGAAAACAAAACAAAACACGACAGTGTGGTTTATCTGAATCAGTTAAAACTTTATTCCAATACACCTGCTGTCCCAGTCTGACAAACATTTTCACTCTAACACTTTTTTAAACAAAAATACATGTGAGAATCTGTAAGAAAACCAGAGTCACTGAATGAAACAGACGTTGCTAGATCTATAAACACCAAATGAGGCATAATGCAAAGTCTTGCTAGAAAAAGAATCACATACAAAATGCAAAAAATTGATCACAGGTCAACTTATCCAGTTGAACAAACATATTAGGATTAAGGCCAACCATGTTAGCCCTATACGTGTACAAATACGTATCAAATTCTTGCTAAAGTTGGAATTGCATTAAATTGCATTGTTTAAAAATATATATGCATATAAAACATATGTATAAAAATACCATTTGCTCATGTACTTCACAGAGCCTTCAGTAAAATGCAAGTACATTACTCAAACTGAAAAAAGCACACATTTAACCAAATACTGTGCCCTTAATGGGAGCCACTTCTGAAAAGACCCACTGATCTATTGAAGTCTTCTTAATCAGGACTGCTGAACAACAAGTCCTAGTTAAAAAAAAGAAGTTGGGTTTAACATGTAGACACAAAACTGTGAAATGAAACATTACAAATGTAATAAGAATATTTTAATTATATCGACCATCTGTAGATATGAGCAAGCAGTGGAGTATATATGGGGTGTTGCAATAAAGACAAGATTGAAATGACTGGCGTTTAGGCAGAATACATACTATATTATGTCTGGTTGAGAGAAATATTGTCAAATTTTGCTAACTCATGATTATTTTGCAATACTGGTGTAATACCATACTGTAGTGACCAGTGGCATAAATAAAAGGATGATGTAAATAAAAGCTTTGGTAGTGACAAGCCCTTCACACTGGGTATGTATAAAATCAAGGTTACACTGCCAGCATGGAGACCTCTCTTTTTAAAGCATAAACAATTTCAGTGTAGCTGATCTGCCACTAGGATGTCCAAGTGGACAACAAATCCTTTCAATAACAGGAATTCACTTACAATGGTGCTTCTTATATGGAGTAGCCTTATAATAGTCCTCAGGCGACACCATCTTCACACCGCCAAAGTAGTCCAGCACCCAAACCTGGGTGATGTTCATTTTAGCAAAGAACCAGTTGTGGTCCACTGGCCAGTCACTCATCTCAGGATGCCTACTGAAGAGCACTTTCTTTGCTACATCAGCCTCTGTCCCGTTCACCTAAACACAATACAGATGGAGTTCTGGTAGGTGACAATCACACAACCCATCTGGATTTTAAAAACATATGGAATCTTGATCCTAACCAGTTTTGTGGATTTTGTTTTAAAAAAAAAAAGTTTTTAAACCACTTCAGTAAATGCAGGCTTGCTGGTGTTCATGTGGTGTCATTTTCATGTTGCAATTAATCTACAGCCTTACTTTACAGATATGTACTTAATAACTTTGAATTTGTTGCTTGTACAGGAAGTAACTTTGCAATGCCCGTTAATATGAATCACTACTCTAACCTGTGATAAAATACACTACAGATATTATAAATGAATAGGAAAGAAAAGTATAATCAGAGACTCAAGAGCATTAGTATTAACCCTTGTGGTCGTCACTTTGATGTGAGACATCAGAATGTCTAGAGGTCCTGGGAAAGCTTGTAAAAAGTGCAACAGTATCTTTGGCAACCCTAAAAGCAGGACAGCAATGTAAGAGCTGGTTTCGAATTATGGCTGTTTAAAAACTGGGTATGTTTTCCTTCTCTTTTTTTTTTTTTTTTTTTTACCTCTTCCACGGAGCCAGAAAGGATGATATGTGCACACAGGGGGCTCTGTGGGTCATAGCCACGATGCTTACAGAAGGGAGTCTGGGCCAGCGACACAGACATGGAGGCCTGGGGATTCACCTGTGGAACACACATTCTGACTTGTTGTGGAGTCCTTTTCAGCACTTCACAATAATGCACAATAACACTGTTTCAAAGACTATATAGAATGACTTCAATTAGACCCAGGAGTCATTTGCAGCCTGTTGGCTCTTCAATCGCCTAATCCCAAATGGCACCTAAGCCTCTTGGTACTCCTCAAAGTCTCACATATCGCAGTTGCTTGATGCTGCCTGCTGTTTTGACTGTAGCGCTTGCCCTACTTATTAGCTAATAATAAATTAACAGCATTTAATGCATTAAACTCGCATTTAAATATTTTCTTTTCTGCCATTAAACTCAGAGTGCCTGACAAAATCATGCACTCGAGTGGTCCTGTATTGCACGGAATGTTTTATAATAGACCGTTTCTGAGCCCGCATCATTGATGTCCTCGCTAAAGGTCGCGTATACCTTTGATTGTCGTAATGAAAAGTGGGGCACCCTACAACCTCGCATTCCTTGCGTGCACACGCATTTGTGGACTGCAGGACCGCGAGTTCGCCATTTTGCAGTGGGCTTATGTTTTATATATCACAGGAGCAGGAAAAAGCTTATACTGCACTTATATTGCACACAAGACTTTAATTAACCACCACAGCAACCCGATTTCCCAAAAAGTCGTTTAGTGTTAATGGAATATTACCTTAACTCTTAATTACATCACAAAATATATTGGCTTAGTAATTAACCCATTAATTGGTTAATTATTATTTTTAACAAACATTTTAATGAACCTAATACATATTACAATCCTCTTACGGGGTTTTTTTTTTGGGGGGGGGGGCAGCCGCACTACTACACAAAGTTAAAGTAACAAATGCTAAAAGCTGTTTATGTCAGCGGGTAACGTGAATTACGTGCCGGTTGCTCTGGTAACGCGAGCGCAGATAATACCAGTTAAGGGGAAAAATCCGCTGCGTCATGGTCACCGCCTAATTTAGCCAACTCATTTAGCTAACTCAGCTTGTACAAAAGACGGTATGCACTATATATTTTATGTTTACATAGAACTCTGAAATGTGGCTGGCAGTCCACATACTTGTGGGTCTTTGTGTGGTGGTCACAACGGCCAATGTACTTTTCGCCAATCTTTCTGAATAAATCGTGGGCTTTGTTAGAAATGGCATTCTGCTAGAGGATTAGTTTCTAATCATTTCCTTCACGCGATACAGTGGTGTGAACAGTCTGACTATCTTGTATCAAACATTTAGATTTCTACAAAAAAAAAAAGAAGTATGGAATCGTTTTACTTCATTTCATGCGACTGCCGTCTTGCTGAAGCACTGCCTACATTATCGTATCTAACTGTCTAGCTCTGTTCCTTTGATAATACGATGCTTTGTGTCCTCACCTGTAAATCCTGCACGGAGATCTCCATACGTGTAAGGTACATGTATGGAGTTCCCGTCCCGTAGCCCACTGGCCCGTCGCTGATTGCGAAAGCGTTTGAGAAGGGCTGTCCTTTCACCGGGTCATGCGTGGAGATCGTGGCCATCGAGGCCCAGTCACACTGGTTAATGACAAACCGTGCCATCCTCGCCACCTCTTCGTGTGGAGGGATTCTGAACTGGTTTGCTGAAATGGCCATAAAGACCAAACATAGTACGAACTCCGTTACCGTCATGCCAAAATTGTACTGCACGCGTCACGCAAAGCTAATGTTGTGTACACGGCGGTCATATGACTAGTTGTCACGTGACTCGGTGACCTGCCATCCACTTTCAATGCAATAACGTGACAGCAGCGTTTGCGTTGTGCATGTCTTGCGGACTTATACAAAAAGCACAGCAAACGTTTCCGCAGAATGTTTTACACATCGACAAATTTGTGCAGATTATATGGAACACATGGCATATATGTTTAAAGAAGAAAAATAAATAAAACAACTTAATTGTAAATGTCATTTACATTTTTATTGTTTTTTTATTTAAATGTGTAATTCGGCCTAAATTCAAAGTCTTAAGTTAATTTAGCTGATGCATTTTAAAAGTCTCCTGCCACTAGCTTTAATTAACTATTCTCGTCCAACTGCTGAACTAAAGTGATTGCTCAGGTGAATTTCATTATAAATTAACAATATAAAACATTCTCGGCCGTCTATCAACTTTATGTGGTTTGCTAAACAGCCCCGGTACAGCTCAACTACTACTGAAAGGTAACCCACACTCTGAATTTATACATTGTTCAGTGTGGTTAACGGTTATGTCTTTAGCGCTAGTTTCTAACTCGTGATGCTGTTGCAAAACTCACTAAACACTAATTTTATGTTATATTAATGTTAGTACAGATTTGCATCATGTCTGGACGTGGAAAGAAAACCATCGCAGCTGCCAAGACCAAGTTGCCTGTGTCTCGTTCAGTCAGGGCAGGTCTTCAGTTTCCAGTTGGTCGTATCGCACGCCTCCTGAGAAAGGGCAACTATGCCCACAGGATCGGTAACGGAGCAGCTGTGTACCTTACAGCCGTTCTGGAGTACCTATGCGCAGAGGTCCTGGAACTGGCGGGAAACGCGAGCAGGGACAACAAAAAGCTTCGCATCGCTCCCAGACACATCCAGCTGGCTGTAAGGAACGACGACGAGCTGAACACGCTTCTAGGTGGAGTCACAATTTCTGAAGGAGGTGTTCTTCCAAACATCCAGGCCCAACTACTCCCGAAGAAAACCAAGACTCTGCGTGAAGCCAACAGTAGCAAAGACATCCAATCTCAAGAGTTTTAGAGTTATTTTGAATATCTGCACTTTTTTTAAAAACACAAATTAAAGCGTTGAGTAGTGTATTTTTGGCTTATGACTGGTCACTAGGGCAGGCTTACCACTGAAGCCTGTCTTAAACTTTGTACTGGAGTTCGCATGTTTTGATCCTTGAACTATGAATTTCCTCCCCGAGGAAAGCGTTTTGTCTTCATCGAGGCCCCGGATCCCTCCGCAGAACTTGTCTTTACTGAATTAAAGCCCCACGACGAGTCGTACCACTGCGCTCTTTGACTTCTGACTTAATATCCCTTACAGAAAAACTTTTCATAATCAACTCAAGGGCATCCTACTATATACCCACTTTCTACGTGCGTTTGTATTTGACATTAACTTAGACACATGCATTTTTTTTTTTTTTTTAAATAAAAAAAAAGTTTATTTCAGCTCCTATAAGCGATGGCACCTGTTAAAGCTTCTTAAAGCATTGCTTTAGTTACAGTGGGGAACAGTAGTCCACTTTAATGATAACACAGCTTGGATGTTTGCACATATCTAAAGAAAGATTAGGCCTGTCCTCAGTGTTTTCACCATAGGGGTGGGGTTTCATAAGAGGGCTATACAGGCTTCCTGTGCTTATTTGGTCTTTCTGCCCACATAGCTGAGCCACAGTAGCACATGCAACACCTGCCTCTGTGCTTGCACAATCCTCAGATGACACAACCTTGGCAGCTGTTATAACCACACAGGCATGGCACCTCATGCTCAGGGTTGCTTCCTGGGTTATAGGAGTAGTTCCAGGTCAGTTCAGTTCCTGCCTTTACAGGTCTGAGAAACCACAGAAACTGGTCAGACAACTTGCAGCTTTCACAGCTCATACAGCATTTAAATATTGACATTTTTGAAAACTAATCCAAGAATAATACACAAAACTGTAAGGAGCCATGCAAGGGTACTTTGGTGACTAAACTAGAGATTCAGCCAACTTCTTGAATTAAGAACAGAATCTGTTTTGTTCTTAATTTATGAGGTGGGCTGAATCTAGATTCATGAGGATCTTACCTGCATGTAAAGAAGGCAATGGTTGGAAATTTGGGATCATGGGTATCAACAAAGACATTCTGGACAAAAAGGTTTGGATTGCAACTATGCTGCAATGTCAAAAACAAAAGGTAAAAAAATAGTTTATGGGGTTCAACAGTTGTATTAAACATATGTTGTAAAAATGCTAGTTCCTTTCACAAGAATTGTGAAAAGTAGCTTAAACAGATATACTGAACTATATTATCTACAGGAAATAAATCATGCACTACACCTGTAGATCAGGTTATACTTACATTAAGAAACCTTGCCACGTTTCCTTCTTTCGAAGCGTCAAGGTAATACATTTGTTCCTGAGAGGCCTCTTTCGGTACATGTCTTATAGGAACTGTCTGGTCTGCATAGCTGGGGTCACGTTTTCCCTCGTTACCATCTAGCCGGAGTTTCTTCCTTGTTACTTTTCCTTCAGCATCCCGGTCTTTTAACATAAATGCAAACAAAAATTACAGGATTATGAATGTGCCGCTTGTAAGTTTCATCAATCTTCATGAGATTGGACATTAATTTTTGCACCTGTTTTATTGGAATCAGGTGAGCAGGTGTTTGTTTCCTCCTGTGTATCCTGCAACATAAATATGTCCATAAGCTGACTATAAACAGGGGAGGCTTTTACTAGTGCAGTGACAAGTGAGAAACTGAACATATAGAACATTTTGTAGACAAACAAGTGTCTATACATTACATACACTGGGTTTTGGCACCTCTATCAAACATTGTGTTCAGAATCTTAAATAACACACAGAGCTGCGGGGAAAGATTTGTATGGAGTCCACAAGGTCATCCATCATACATAAATTCAGTTTAAGGATTCATTCCCCCCCCCCCACTAAGAGTAAAACTGTTGGATCAACTGTTAAATGATATTAAAAGAGCTTGTTTAAAATGGAAGGCAGGGGTAACTAACTGAACACTGTTGTTCCCGCTCTCCATCTAGCACCACTGCGGGCTGATCAACAGGTCGCTGAATCACAGGAACGTAGAGAGGAGGAGAGGTGTGCAGAGCCTCGCTTGCTGGTTTTTGCTGCCCTGCAGGGAGGGTCCACTCCTCCACCACCTCCACCTCATCATCAGACACTGGCTCCTCTTTCTGGTTCCTAGAGGACGCAGGCTCCTCTAAGCTCCGTTCGAGCCTGAGGACAACACCTTAGGGAGAAGTGGGTGGGGTTCCACACACACTTGTTTCCAATTCCATGGTAAAAAAAAAAAAATGGCAAAAGAGGATTTAATTGTTCAAACAACACACAACTGTACACACACACACCTGCATAAGTACAGACAAAGGTCCCTTTGTCGAGGTCATCACGACAGCGCACAGCCCACCCTTTGTCGCAGGTGCGAAACACCTGCAGACGAACATGGAGTCCACGCTGGACCACACGGTTCTGGCATCCACTTCGATTGCATCCACACCAAGGGCCGCATTCATATAGTCTGTCAAAATGTTACATGGACATTATGTGAGAGTAGGTAATACATGTAAACAATGATGTATTCAAGAATGCTGTTTATTCACCAATCTGCACAACAATATGCAGAACAAGGAGATTTTAAATAAAAGTATGATTTTGTCTTGATTCTGTAACATTGGTCTGCATGTACTTTACTGGTGAACCCTTTTTAGGGGGTTGTGCTGTTGTACTTTCAAGCTTTCACACTTCCAAAATTCTCCACCACATACACTTTTGCTCTTCACCATGACCACATTTAATGAAGGTCAACAGACGAACCACCACTATTAGATTTCTCACCCTGTGTGCAAGGGCTCGTCTAGCCGCTGATAAGCATAAAGCTGGCCTGGGTCAGCCCCAGCCTTCAGAGAGAGCTGAAGGCACGAGCAGCTCCGAGGGTCCACGCAGTCGTCTGTGCAGTCACAGCAGGCCAAGAAAAACGGGGACACGCTCAGAAAACAGCCGTGGGGCCAGCGCTCCTTACGGTAACGAAATTCCTTCGGCCGGACACCGTCCACGTCATTGCACAGGGGAACTGGCACCACCTCTGCCCCACGGCTTATGTCTCTTTCAAACAAGATGGCTACTGGAAGCGAAGGGGTGAATCCAGACGGTCCAGGCTGAGCCTGGCGGTCCAACAGCACCTGCGGCTCGAAGCTAAAGTTCGACGGCTGTAGGATTCCAAGGCTCTCTGTCTGCTGCAGGAACTGAAGCACGTTGGCCATGCAACGCAAGCTCCGCCCACATGGGGCTTTGTAGAACACGTTCACCTCCAAGTCCAGCTCCTCCCCTTTGGGCTCTGTCTCCTGCCCTACAAATAGGCTGGCCTTTGCATAGTGCCGCTGGAAGTGACAGAGAAGAGGTACTCTCAAGGGATTCTGACCTGGAAAACGGTCCGTGTGAGGCAGCAGGTGAGAGAGGCAGAATGGGCTGCAGTCATGCTGCTGGTAGGAAACCTGGACAGGCGACAGGGGTGCCAGGTGGTTGTCCGCTGAAAGGCTGGGTGGCGACAGTTGAACCATGTGGTTCGAAAAGTCACATTTCCCTGACAACACAGCATCATTTCTGCTGGTTAAAGACATCTGGCTGTTGTCCGAACTGAATTCCAGGTTCCTTGAACCGCTGCATAAAAACACAACCAAGAGGTTTGGTCAAATTAGAAAAAAAGGACTATGAAAGCTAGAGAACAAGAACAAAGCACTGCAATAGGGTTTAAACCTTGAGCTGTCCTCGTTTAAGATGTCCTCTGGTACAGGTCCATCCTTCATTTTCAGCTGAGTATAGTGAGAGTCTGACACAGACACTGTCAGTATATCTATAACAAAAGTGACATTAAGAGCCTGGGACGTTAAGAAGATATCCCTATTTACCTTAGAAGCCCATTCAATCTGTTGTTTAAATATAAATCATGATTTTCCATATATGAATTGTGTAGCAGTATATTTTTTCAGTGGTATGATATTACTGAGTTTTAAGGTTGGGCCAGTGGAACCAAAAGAAATCCCATATGAAACAGAAAGGACCAAATGGAGAAGCAGGTGCAGGCTTACAGTGGGAAACCTCACTGAAGAGATTCCAAAACCTCAAACTGACACATGTACAGGGTTCTTATAATCTGCTTATACCAAAACACACACTCGCAAAGAGTTCAGTTCTACCTTACTTACTATTTTGTAAAATCTCTTAAGAAAAAAGAGGAGGAGACACTTTCAAAGCCACATACACTCACCCACTTGATTAAAAACACCTGCCTCACCCTGACATTCATGGACAACAGATGGGATGAGAAATCTAAGGTAGGTGTGCCTAATAAAGTAATTAGGCACACCTATCTTATATTGCTCATCGCAGCTGTTGCAATGGGCAGTTTGTCAACTGCTCTCTACACTAACCATAAGCGGTCAGTTTCTCACCAGAAATTGTTCGGCTGGCAAAGACAGCAGTGATACTGTCATAGGAGGGCTGTTGCGCAGGTACGAATGTACCAGGTAGAACAACCTAGCCAGAGCTAATGTCACTGCTTGGTTGAAAGTGGTATGCTGCTCCAAAATATACAGCCAACAGCAGTCTCGTGGTTAGAAACTGATCACTAATTGAGTTGGAAGACTGCTAAAACAAACTGTATGGAAACAAATAGTCTAATTTGAACCAAAGTCTTACACTCTTAGCCGTACAAAGTGTTTCTAATAAATGATTAATGTTTCTAGTAATGGGGGGGGGTAAGCCCTATCTGGTGGATGTAGGAACAGTCTGAAACAGATGTATACACATTTAGTGTTCAACAGGAGTATACCTTCACTGATGAGCACCTCTTCAAAGGAGTCATTCTTCAAGACTGTATTAAGTGACACCCCAGATGCCAGGATGACATTCATGCCCTGGATGTACCCTAAACAATGTTTTATCACAGTAGCGGTGTCTGTCTGAAAACTGGCAATTTCTCATATTTTAAAAGGTCTTTTAACAGCTATATAAATCATATGTCACACATACAATAGTGAAAAATAAACATGTAGTATAGAACTGGCACGTATGGTAAAACTATCATAGCGCCACAACATATATGGTACTTAAGAACAAAAATATTCATATAGTACTAAGATATGCATCTGTCAAATAAAGTTAGTGTGTGAAATGGTGAATATGTGAAAATATTTACTGTGTACAAAAGGGACAGTAATAATATGGGGGTAAAGTTATCATAACCAACATATATAAATATGATTTTTACCTACATTTTGTACATGAGTTCTATCGTTGGTTAGTGTTGTGGCTGTGCCTATCTGTTTACCTTTGTCTGAGGCTGTGTTATTTTTGATGGCATCTCTTAGACATATGAGAAATTCCAGTAGTTCCTCAAACGCCAAGTCAACATCCACTTCAGACCAAAAGGACTTTGCGTTCTCTGTAATGCAATTTACACTTATTGTTTTACTACAAATGTTATACCTAAAACGATTTTCATACCAAAATGAGCTTTTCGTACAAACATGTTATTCATCCAGAGCGAATGAACAAAATTTAGCTTACCAACATCAGACATCTCAATTTAACGGAATATCGTACTGTATCAACCAAAACCTTATTCTCTCAGTTAACGTTATAGCTAGGCTTGCCAGTTAGCTAGCTAGTTTACGACATAAACATAATAGTTAGCTAAAGATATACATAGCTAGCTCGCTAGCTAGCTGTTTGCTATACTAACTAAAGCGAAGGGACATAGACCAATGGCATCAAATCAAACGCTAGTGCTCCGAAAAAGCTGGATGACTAACTTGTGTATGTATCCTACCGAGCTAGGCTAGCTAACTAAAACTATTAACAAGCAAAATAGCCAGCTAGCTTGCTAGCTAATGACTTAAGTTAGCAGTGTTTATGTGGAAGTCATGGTAAGCTATATTGCAGTCATTTGTATAGTCCTTGTATTAAATGCAACATTCCAAAGCATACTGCGACTTGTGCTCTAGCGTGGCCTAAAATAACAAAAGGACAAATGTCTAGCACTTTTACATCCAGTGAGCTGAGGCAGCTACTTCTAGTCAGTTTCGATTGTTTTATTGAATGAAGCGAGCACGATCCCTTCCCACAATGCAATTCAATATTTTGGTTTCTACCTAAGGTCAGTCCAAAGCAATAAATGAACGAAAAATCTACCTTGCGCGAAAGAATAAATTATTTGATTAACTAAATAAAAAATATATAAAGATACTCGCACATCTACACAATAACAGGTTAAAGTATTTTAAACATATGGCGCACAATTTAGTAAAATACACGTTTAATTTCTTAAAATACTATTTTGGCTACTAGGCTAGACTATATTCACTGGTACAGATTTAAGGAGGAAACGTTTTGCAGTTGAACGTAATTTAACTTCACACTGCATGCTTTTCTTTCCTTTTCACTACATGGAATGTATTTTAATTGCATGTTACCGTTTGTGAACGATTTCCCCTAATCTATCATATCTTGCTGTGGAAGATTTGTAGCATAAACTTGCGCAACATTGAGAATCTGTATTTTGTATCGTCGACGAACTTAATACCGTGAACGTAGTACGTGAACGGATAGAATTGTGAGTAGATAAGAGACTGCCTGGAGGCTACAGCGGACGACTATGGAAGAAGGCTTTAATATAATAAATGCAACACTAAATGAAAATATGAATAGAAACCTATATTTGGCTTTTGAAAAGAAGTTTATTCAAAAGTACATGCACTGTGGGCTGAGTCTGCACTTGTACAGACGCCAGCTCTCTATCACGTGCCATTGCTGACCACCCCTGGCACTAACAACAATACTCATAGTCATTCCATTGATCCTTCGCCCACTAATTGGCTAGAGCCTCACACCACTTCACCACAGTGAGGTAAAGTGTGGGGCATAAACATTTTTAAATAGTGGTATTATCCAAGATGCTATTCGGTTTGGCTTATTTTTGCTCGATGTAAAAGCTTCATCTTGGCTGTTCATCTTGGCTGTTCCATGATTTAGACTTGCTCTACCAGATAACAATGGCATTCTTTATTATCAGCTGTTATTGATTTTGTTGTTTTTTAACTACTTTTATAGTCTTCATTATACAAAGACAATAACATTTAATTGTAAATTAGTTATAAAAACTATAAAAAGCTATTAAAAGGAAAGCTATAAAATTAATTCTCTGGTGCTGTGATTTTCTGTGTCTTCTGTTCACATAATGAACACATACGTGACATAAGGGTTCTCTGTGTGACTCTTGTGGTTTTGAGACTACTGCTTATAGAGCCACTTAAAAAGTAAAGAAAAAGCAACACGACATGCAAAAAAAAAACAAAAAAACAACGCCTACGCCTTGCTGTTGCAACATGTGAAAAATATATATATTGTTTCATTTTTTAAAGCTCATTTTGTGGCATTTGTTTTGTTTAATGTGATGGAACAGAAGTGACACCCATAACCCTTTCATTATGTCCTGGCAGGTACCCTTTTCTCTTTAGTTCATGCTTTGATGTAAGAGGGGAATCCTGACCAACATGAACTGTGGAGGTGTGTGGTGAAATGAGTGTTTCATTTCATATACTTAATCATAAGATAATGCTGAGTTTGTGTGCTTGTACAGTGGAGGCTCGCTCTGTTTGTATATGATACAACTCATGTCTGTGTTCTGTAGTTGAGAACTGTAGCAGTTGTGCAACTCTGGATAGCTTTCTGTGGGGCTACAGGACTAGAAAGATGGTCTTCAGCAAAGGAAGACATTTATAATATCCTAAAGAATCTGGAGAATAATGTTAAATGTCATGTTAAAGGACTCTCTCTTCCTCTTTTTTCTTCAGCTTTTGTGTTCAATATGCTTGCACATGTTCTTTGCTCCTACACACATTAACTCCAATTACACAGGAAATGGTGCCCACGAGAAATATGCAGTTTCCAACCTCCACTCAGACATTTTTCTCTCACAGCAGCATGTTCAATTTAACAGAGAAAATAGCATTCTAATTCTGTTAAAGTATACCATGGGAACATGCTTGTATATAGAAGCACCTTTTGTATGTTATTTTTAGATAGACTGTTATGGTGCTATAAAACCCAACATGACAATGTGCTAATAATTGAATCCATTATAGTGAACATTTTTATGCCTATATGTATTTTTTGTATACCTCCATTCATTCTAACATATTTTAGTGTCTGGTTTTAGATGTATTATGTATATTGTGACTCTTTATTGGGATTCTTAATTGGTTACAGCATACCATTAGTGGTGCATCATATTCTGCTGCTGTTATTTAGCATCTTTGCAGTTTCCCAGGGTATTTTATACTCATCACATTCTCAAATTAGTCTTTTGCAATTATTTGTAATTTGGAAACATACAAACTGAATGATCTGTGAAATAATTTGTTATTTAACATTTTTGCCTTCTTCAAATGCATCAAGCCTGGCTAAGATGTTGTTGTTACTTAGTTATTAGCAATAGCTTGTGACTAGAATTCTTCAGAAAACTGAAGACTAAACCTTGCTCTTTCTGAGAGTTATTGGAAATATATTCTGATTTTTTGATGTTCTTTTATGACAATAAATAAATTCCATTCTGCATGATACTACCACTATTCTAAATTACAGTGTCACTAATGGAAATCAAAGAACAAGCCATGTGGTGCTACAGGGCTTGTCTACTGCCAAGCCTCCTCCCAGGGAGAATGGCACCACCTACTGCTGACTCGATTAACAGTGCTCCTCTTCTCTGAAGGTGTAGTGTAGTCCAACCACTTTCTGTTTCCAGGCACCCCAGTGATTTCGCAGAGGAACAGTGCCAAACTTTGATCAAACTGTTCAACCTGAAGTGTAGCACAATGGAGTTGAGTTTGTGTGGAATGAAGCTTGGTCTTTTCACTATACTGCTAAGTTTGCCATCCTGCTTTGGGGTTCCTGCGGGTAAGCTGCGAGTCGTTGGTTTGTTAAGTTGTATATATCCAGATAAAGCTATGAATGATTGTCTGAAGAACCCAAAAGTCAAGAGTGCACTTCTTTCCATACGTACTAAACTGTCTGACTGGTCTTTTAGTAAAATTTCATATTTGTCTATGCATGTTTACTAGTCCTGTTGAAAGAGAGTACTTTGTCCTTACTGTGTGTTATTGCCAAACATTGAGGAAAATACATTAAATTAGTTTAGTTGAAAATCAGCAACAGTCCCTCAAAAGTATATCAGGATTTTTTAAAAGATAAATAAAAGATATGTTGGTGCGTGCGTGCGTGCGTGTGTGTGGTAAAAACTGCAGTGTAGTACACAAGGTTTCCAGACAAACAGAATGTTTTGGACAGAGGTCCGTCATCAGCTGGAAAAGTACTTTGCTGATGAAGAACCTCTGTCTGAAACATTCTGCATTATGTTTAGCTGGAAACCTTGTGTAGTTCATTTTTATTGCATCTTTATACACGGCTCCCTGGAATATATATATATATATATATATATATATATATATATATATATATATATATATATATATATATATATATATATATATATTCATATATCTGTCTGTGTGTATATATGTGTGTGTGTGTATATGTGTGTATATATATATATATATATATATATATATATATATATATATATATATATATATATATATATATATATATATATATAAAATTCATAATTTCCCACTCGCCTTCTGGGTGGTGTTTTTCCTTCAAGTTTGGGTCCTCTGCCAGAGGCCTGGAAGCTTGAGAGTCCTGCGTAGTGTCTTAGCTGTTCCCAGGATGGCACTCTTCTGGACCGAATTGTTCCTGGGATCTGTTGGAGCTATTCTCCTAGTTTGGGGGTTACAGCCCCTAGTGCTCTGATTACCACAGGAACCACAGTTGCCTTCACCCTCCACATCTTTTCACATCATTTCAAGTGAAAGCAACATCAGGAAAATGGAACACAAGAAGCTTGAGAAATATTTCTTGGGATCACTTGGGATGGCCATATCTATCACTATGTCCCTCTTCTGATGTTTATACACCACTACTATGTTCGGTTGCTTAGCTATATATATATATATATATATATATATATATATATATATATATATATATATATGTATTTTTTTTAGTTTATACATTTATATATATATATACCAAACAACCAGGCTATCTACATCTGTACTTCGTTCTAGAAAACCTCACTGATGAAAATGATCAGTCACTACAACTAGATGTAATTTGATTGCCTTTGATTTTTACACGAGCTGAAGCCAGGTCTCTCTCTATCTCTTCCTGGTAGCCCATGTGATCCTGAGCAGAACAGACGCTAGCCAGGTGCTTCTGAACCGCCATCGTCGTGCCAATTCCTTCATAGAGGAGCTGAAATTGGCGGACTTGGAGAGGGAGTGTCTGGAGGAGAAGTGTTCATACGAGGAGGCCAGGGAGATCTTCTCTATACCTGACCAACTGGTGGGCAAAGCTAAAATCAGCAGTTGAGCTAACCTCGGCATGTTCACCACAACAGCATTATTGGCCTATTTGTCAAAATAGATATTTTATAAACATGATAAACACTGGGACAGAGGAATAAATCTGTTGTTATCTTTCATACATTTTTACTGTTTTTCAGGATGCGTTCTGGAGGGTTTACACAGGTACAGTAATGACTGTAGGTGAACGTGACTGAAATACAGTCCATGGTGTGTTTATTTCTGTTTGCCTTGACTTGTTGCTGTGTCTCCAGAGGTGGACCACTGTAAATCAGAGCCATGTCAAAATGGGGCCACTTGTGACACTCAGACAAATACTTACATCTGTATATGTCCACCCATGTTTGAGGGACGGAACTGCGACAAAGGTAACGTGAACACCAAAGAAGTGAAGATACCTAAGGCTGAACTGCAATTTTGTTCCTCAAATTATAAGGCACTGTTGGTTACTCCACAGAAATACTTAATTCTTATGGCTGTCTATATAAGAATGGAGGGTGTGAGCACTTCTGTACCGAGGCTGAAGATTTAACCTCCAGCTGTCACTGTGCTCCTGGATACAGCCTGTCTACAGACAACAGCAGCTGTGTGCCACAAGGTGTGTATCACTGGCACACCTTGTGTGTCACAGTCTCATATATGAATGTTACTCCATGCTTTCATCCAAATCACACTTGACTTCTTTCTTTTAATGTCCCTCCTTAGTTAAATTTCCTTGTGGCAGAACAGATGTGACAAACGTTGGCCCAAGGATTGTTAAAGGACATATATGTCCTAAAGGAGAGTGCCCCTGGCAGGTACACCAGGACAAAAGCACTATTATCAACAGATTTTGACATTTCACACATAGAGTGTTATTATCCTCAAGTTCTTTTGTGTTGAGTATCACTGTTCTCTGTCCTTATTTGTTAATTAATACAGGCATTACTTGAATATGAAGGCCAGTATAAATGTGGGGGAATTATTCTAGACTATCAATGGATCCTCACAGCAGCTCACTGCGTCTGGAAACAACACCCATCCAAACTACAAGTGTCAGTAGGTAAGAATTCACAAGACACTAAACACGTACACATTATACTTCTATTGTTATACCAAACATTAAAACTTACCTTCCCCTATTTAAAACAAGATGTAATATTTTGCTCTACTTTTATCTCCTTTTGAGATTTTAGGGAAACACAATGGTTTTGTTTTTTTTTCCCCATCCATGTACCTGTTTTCCTCTACCCCTAAGGTAAGCACAACCGAAATGTGAAGGAGGCCACAGAGCAGCTAAGAAAAGTGTCAAAGGTGTTGATCCACCCACAGTACAACTTCACGACATCTGATAGCGACCTGGCCCTGCTGAGGCTGCGCCGGAACATCTCACTAAACTCATATGTAATACCGATCTGCCTCCCCCCAGCACAAGGCACATTTGATCGCACGCTGAAAACAGTGCGCACCTCCACCGTGAGTGGCTGGGGCCGACTCTCTCAGTTCGGGCCTCCATCCCTCATGCTGCAGAGGCTGGAGGTGCCCTTGGTTCCCCTGGTGAGCTGCCAAGCCCACTCTGGTCTCAGGGTGACCAATAACATGCTCTGCGCTGGCTACAGGGAGGGAGGCCGCGACGCGTGTCAAGGGGATAGTGGGGGTCCCCTGGTAACCAAATACAACACCACATGGTTCCTGACGGGCATAGTGAGTTGGGGGAAAGGCTGTGCTCGCGCGAATATGTATGGTATCTACACTCGCGTGGCCGTCTTTGTGGAGTGGATTACAAACAACATGGCTAAAGAATGAATGGATTTGTTGGGGAAGAACTGATCTTGAAGAAAATTAAAAATCTTAAAATATATTTAAAAAAATAAAATCTTAAATCTTTATTTGAGTGGATTCAGTATTACAATGATGAATACTGAGTATTTTATTTTTAGTGTCAAATACCAGTTCTGTTTCTCACAACATTTAAAATACATGTATTATTGTACCTTTTAATTTGTAAAGTATTGCCACAAATAAAGTTAACTTTGTAATTTGATAAACAAGGGTCATCTTTGATCTTCTGATTGAGTTGTGGTGAATTTTATCCCCGCCTGAGCTTCAAAGCTTAAGTATTATAGGTATGGGACAGGCTTTTAGCCTATACTGAAAGGGTGCAGAGTGTGCAGACTTTGGACCTTTTAGATGTGAGGACTAGGCAGCCTGACCATAGCACCAGGCATTATCAAACATGAAACTCCTAACTCTGCTCTTCCTGCTACTGGCCTTACACTGCTGTCATCCCGCTTCAGGTAAAACGTATGTATTTGTACATATGAGACTAAATCACATATTAGCAAATCAAGAAGCACTGAATGTTTTTCTATATTTAAGCATGCACAACTGTGTCTCTGTGTACTTTTGGTCAACTTCCACATTGCTTGTGTTCGCTGTAGTGTTTGTGAGCCAGAAAGATGCCCACAGAGTTTTTGCTCGAACTAAGCGAGCAAACTTAGGCTGGTTCGAAGAGCTGAAGATGGGTGATCTGGAGAGGGAGTGTCTAGAGGAAAAATGCTCTTATGAGGAGGCCAGAGAGGTGTTTGAACACACAGAAGTTACGGTCTGTATTAGAAACTCAGAGATGTTGATCACACAAAACATGTATTCTGCTATTATTGGCCTTATATTGATGTATATCTTGAACCTTGGAATGACTATGAGCTAACTGGCCTTCATTTGTAAAACTGCTTCAAATGCTTAGGAAAACTTACATCTGAAAATTAATTTATTGAAACTCCATCAATTTCAAATAGAAATTTGAAATGGAATGTGAACTGGAATTTGACTAAGCTATTGCAATAAGCCTATACACTGATATTATTGCGGCTGCAACTGGAATATTGGTGAATTTGAATCCAGATTCTTTGTCCACAGGATGAATTCTGGAAAACATACAATGGTAAGATGTTCAATCACTAACCTTTTACCAAACATGTCCATTTTCTCATTATCCGATGGTGAGCTTTTGTTCTTTCAACAGTCAAAGATGTTTGTCTGTCAAGGCCATGTAAAAACAACGGTACCTGCATGCAACTAATGGAAATGTACACATGCATTTGCCCACGGGGTTTCCTTGGGCGTGACTGCGAGTACAGTAAGGTCAACCTCATACTCAGCTTTTATATGCACTCATTATTAGAGCAAAGGAATGTCTCTTGAACAGGATTTAGGTTTTGTTACAGTCAGCTGTTTATGAAGATTCTTACAGTGTAGGGCTTTGAATGTACATTATTGCACTTCTCTGTGGAATACAGGATTCTGATTGGTTAGTCTGAGATCAGTTCTGAATCACAGACTGCTGAACTGAATAACACACCTGCTACAGGCAACCACTGTAGCAATGCTTCCTGGCAGTGTGACTTGCTACAAAATGGATCCAAAACCACTATTTAATGTCAGGTTTTTTGGTAATTATTGGCTGGCTTTACATGCTCCTTTACAAAATACAGTCCTAATTTTAGTAACACAAACTTAAGATCAGCACCTAGACCAAAGTGTTACTTATTCCTTTTTTGTCCTTTTTTCTCTAGTAATTAAAGAAATTCCTGACTCCTGCCTTCATAAAAATGGCAGATGTGACCATTTTTGTGCGGAGGGAAAGGGGCCACGTAGCTGTTCCTGTGCAGATGGGTACTTCCTTGGGACAGATGGTCAAAGCTGTCTAACCAATGGTGAGGATATTAAGAGTCATGTACCCAACAGGCCACAAATGGGGAGCAATCAGTGATTCTCAGTCTAGACTGAGAATAACTGGACATAAACATAACTGTCCAAAATGTACAATAAATCATAATTATAAGTCATAATTATTTAGACAAATAAGAGTGGCAAGGTGTACTGTGGCAAATGTGAGAAATGCATTTGCTACAAGTAAAAAGAAAAAATGAAAGTTTTTGGTATGAAAGAATGTCATACTAGCAACATACCTCCTGAAACTTCAAGATGTCATTAAAGCTATAGGAGCACATTTTAACTGATGCAGAATGCCAGCAAAAGCAAATTATGAAACAGTTAGTTGAAGCACCTTGGTTTTATTACCATTTGAAAAATGTATGTTATCTGTGGGTAGGTTAAAAGAGTCTTTGAGGGTATGGCAATTTAAGCATTTGTTAACGACTGACTATATTTCCTTACTTGTGTTCTTCATCACTCTTTTTCAGAGCTCTTTCCTTGTGGCAAGGTCCCACTTCTTCAAGGCAACACTGGTACAAATAAGGACCTTCAGCAGGACCCACGGGCACGTATAGTAGGAGGCACAGAGTGTCCCAGAGGTCACTGCCCCTGGCAGGTAAAAACACTTGTAGAGCTGTAATTGCACTTATGCCTTAGGAAATGCTGCTGACACTGATGCATGTGTACATTAGGTCTTGCTGAAATATGGTGACAAGGGCTTCTGTGGTGGTGTGATCATAAAGCCCACATGGGTCCTCACGGCTTCTCACTGTTTAGAGAAGCTCGCTGTCAAGTTTCTAAAGATTGTTGCAGGTATGTGACTCGGCAGTGGTTGCCAATAAAAGCTGGTAGCGTATGGCTACAACACATGTCTGGAACTGGAGTGTCCATGCTGGCCCTCTTTATCTGACCCAGGCGAGCATGACATTGACATAAATGAAGGTTCGGAGCAGACAATAGAAGTGCAGGAGATAATCATGCACCCCGACTACGTCTCAGCAAATGCGGACAGCGACATCGCCCTTCTGCGTCTCCACCGGCCCATCATCTACAGCACATATGCCGTTCCTGTGTGCCTTCCTCGCCGAGACCTTGCCACACGGGAACTGTGGGCCATCCACCTTCACACCGTGAGCGGATGGGGACGGCGTAGTGAGGGCGGGCCTACCTCACGGGTTCTACGGAAACTCGACGTGCCACGGATTCGCACGCAAGACTGCGTGAAGGACAGCAATATTTCGCTGACCGATAACATGTTCTGCGCTGGCTACATTGAAGGTAAAGAAGACTCCTGCAAGGGTGACAGTGGTGGACCTTTGGTGACCCGTTATGGAAACACTACATTTCTCCTGGGAATTGTGAGCTGGGGGAAAGGATGTGCACGCCCAGGACACTATGGCATATACACACGTGTGTCCAATTACCTGGAGTGGATAGACAAGCATGTCTTGGCACCAGTTGTCAATTCAACAAAGGCACCACTGGCATAAAATCACCAGAATAAACATGATATGGCTTGCAGTATAACAGTGCTATGTCAACTTTTGTTTCATTCTATTTACACTTTTGATCTTTTTGTGCTTAATTTGCTTGTATATATTAACTACATTTAGTTTCCATTTGCTCAGAAATAAAAGATATGCAACATCTTAATTTCAAAAATTGGAACGTGACAAAGTGTCAAACTAAATGCATCTTTCTTATGTACATGCATACACCTTTGATATGAAAGCTTTGTGCTAGTGTTAAGTTCTGGCAGTTCAGACCAAATGAATCATCGTTCAGGGGGCTGTGTTAGACATTCCGGGCTAAAGAAAATCGAACAATCGATTCTCATTGGTGTGGTAACAAATAGATGTGAAGGATAAAACTTTTATTTTTTTATCATCAGAAGACATGCTCTTTTCACTATGAACTGCTCCAGTCAGGTTATATTAGAGTTATTTTGCATGATCATATTTTAGTTTATTTTAGGTTTAACAACTAAAGAAGCTAGAGTAGTCGAATTACACTAGCTACACATTTGCGCATTAAAAGAGCCTTTGAACTGTAGATCGAACGGTAAATGTGCTTACTACCGATAGACTGTCAGAACCGTGTCAGCAGCTCGGGGCAAAGAAGAGTAACATGAAGCCACAAACAATTGTTGTATTCTTAGCTTTCTTTTGCCCTACAGTATCTGGGGCAGGTAAGTAGGGAGGTTGACGCTCGAATCGATGTTCCGTGCTGTACCTTCAGTATTTAGTATTTTGCTGCATTTGTTTTTCCCTCACTGAGACCGCGTTCTTGGTCCCAGTGTTCCTGAAGAAGCAAAGCGCTAGCGCAGTGTTGAACCGCTCTGGGCGAGCAAATGCAGGCACGTTCGAGGAAATGAGATCTGGCAACCTGGAGCGCGAGTGTATGGAAGAAGTGTGTAATTATGAGGAGGCGCGCGAAGTGTTCGAAAACGACGTTGTAACGGTAGGTTACTTACGAGACTAATTTGCCCGTCTATTAACATAGAAATGAGGCTTTAATATATATATATATATATATATATATATATATATATATATATATATATATATGTGTGTGTGTGTGTGTGCGTATATATATAATTTATTTTATAAATAATTTACAATTATTTTTATATATATATATATATATATATATATATATATATATATATATATATATATATATATATATATAAAATTTGATTTCTTACAGAAAGAATTTTGGTTGAGCTACCATGGTGAGTTTTCTTATGGAAAATCAATAATTAACATTGTTAACTGTGGTTTGAGATTTAGTGGGAATTTTGTAGAATTGTCAACAATAGTTGTGAGTGATTTGTGTATTTAATTGTGCAAACGAGATTTTTAAAAAATTCTGTAAAAGGTCACAGCGCTACTGCTTTGAGTTTCTTATCATTATGATTACATCATGTGTAAATAATTGGAAATTTACATGATGCTGTAAATCGGACTGTATTTTAATCCCAGCTCGGGAGCCCTGCTTGACAAACCCATGCAAAAACACAGGGACTTGCATATTCTTGGCAGACTCTTATATCTGCCAATGCCTAGAGGGCTTCGAGGGCAAATATTGTGAAGAAGGTAAATGCAATGCATCTTATCCAAGATTTTACATCTTTCACGAGTCAATTTCCCATTAATTACTTCATTAATGTTTAAGCTTTTACTGTTTACAGATGTCATAGGTTATGTGTTTCTGCATGGACTTTCACAATCTAAAATTCCCTTGATCCCTCTCAGTTGAGGCCCCACAAAAACAACTATCCTCTCTTTTAGCATTTGTGGATAAGTTGAAGTGTCAATATCTGAATGGCGGCTGTGAGCAGTTCTGTGATGGTTCTGGCCCCAAGCACAAGTGTTCATGTGCCTTGGGATATGCCCTTGGAGCAGATGGGAAATCTTGCAATGCTCAAGGTGTGAAAATTCCTCTTTGAATTCGCAAGTCAACGGAACAAGATAAATGGATCAGTGAAAATGTCTGCCTCTAAGGGCATGAAATGTACAGACAGACTTAGATGAAGTGTAAACTAATGTCAAAATCTGTTGTGTTTGTGTCATTGGATTTTGTAGTTCATTATCCATGCGGGAGGGTACCTGTTCAGACAAATGATACTGTTATGCTGCAGTCTGTTGGTGGACACCAGTGCCCCAAAGGCCACTGCCCCTGGCAGGTAACCTACACATGTGTCAGACCATGCCAGTTTATCCATAAATTATACATCCATAAATTATAGAGGTCTTTCTAATTATGTCCATAAATAGACCTGAATCAAACTGTGCCATTATCATATCTTTTTTTTTTTCAAATAGAAGTGATAGTTTGAACTAACTCTCAGGTGTACTTAAACATCAGAGAAGCACACATCGCTTGTGTCTGTTCAGAAATGACTGAAAAAAATCGAATGAAATATGTCTCTGTATTGTAACTTGTTTGGATATTTGAAAATGTTGTGATATTATTAGTATATTGCCCATCTTTATACTTCATCCATTCAGGTACTGTTGGTGTACAAAGGAGAAAACCTCTGTGGAGGAGTTTTAGTAGACTCTAGCTGGGTCATCACAGCTGCTCACTGTGTGGATAAAAGAGATATAACACATTTTAAGGTTATAACAGGTATATCATTACTGGTTTTGGAGACATGTTTGCAAGCAAAAGGTGTGAGGATATACATTTTCAATGCTTTTTAAACTCTTTTTTAACCAGGTGACCATAATATTGACATGAGGGAAGACACAGAGCAAGAGTTTCCTGTATCCTATATGATTGTCCATGAGAACTATGACCCAGTTTCAATGGATAGCGACTTGGCTCTTTTGCGGCTAAGCGGGCAAGCTAAGCTTTCAGTATACACTATTCCTGTCTGCCTGCCAACGGCCCAGTTTGCAGAGGCCGAGCTAGCCGCCATCCGCTTCCACACCGTTAGTGGGTGGGGCCGGCACACGCAAGGTGGCAACGATCAAGGCTCTAAGGGAGCTAAAAGACCAGGTTCCCCCTTGATGCGGAGGTTCGCCGTGCCGCTGCAACCCAAGCCACTGTGCTCCAGAATTAGCAGGGTTAATATCACTGATAATATGCTCTGCGCTGGTTACTTTGAGAGTAGCCAGGAGTCTTGTCGCGGAGGTGACGGTAGCCCCCTGGTAACAGAGTACAGGGAGACGGTTTTCCTCAAAGGGATAGTGTCTTGGGGAAAAGGCTGTGCCCAGCCAGGGTTCTACAGCATATATACCAAAGTTTCCAACTTCCTGGATTGGATTCAGCAGATCATGGCCACCCCAACTGCCCAGTTGGATGCATTCATCAAAACTATAAATACCACAGCCAAGGCTGAGCCTGCACCTCAGCAATCTATCATTAACTGATTTTAGGCTAGAGCTTCTGAATAATTTTAAAATCTTTTCTGAAATAAAATTCAATTGTCATTACAGGACTCTTTTGTGAGTTATTTTAATCTTGTGTCCTTGACATCAAGAAACAAAATGTCTTATATACTGGGAACAATTATGTATAATTGAATTCACTCTTCATTTTCATCATACCAGGATCAACAATGATATATTACTCACAAATATGTCATGTAGATACTAGATTTACAAATGTAATAAGATACCATTTTATGCAAGTATTTGGATCTTCCAGACATTTCCATTCAAACAAGCCATCTTCACTGGCAGCATGAGTAGCCACACAGCATAAATATAAGTGCAGAGTCCCAAGAGCAGTTTGGGTTCACTGTTTCTCAACATGCTGATATGATTGGTTAAGATAAGCAGAGTTAAACTGGGGGTGTACTTGTACAATTTTAAATTGTATTCAGCCTGTAGCCTACAGAACAGCAAATAACATTTACCTTTAATGTCTATTAATGGTAATGGGTGGCTCACGTTGCCTCCCACTCTTATTATTCAGAGTCATTTGTAGCTTTTACTCCTCCCATTTTTCGTGCAGGTCATTGACCTCCTGTTCCTGTCTTCCAGAATTTACTCCTCTCTTACAGAGAAGTGTTTTACGATAAGAACTTGCCATGTTTTGGGTCCTTGAGACCTTCATATGTCTACTTCTGGTACACTACGTCACTCCTGAGGGTAAGTGCACTTTTAATATGAAGGAGCTGTGGTGTGAGTATTTAATGTTAACCTCCTGTTTGAGAGATCTATTTGTTGTAGAGATTCAGCTCTCTTTTAAGTGTTGAATAGCTAATACCATGCCAATGCCATTGTTAACAATGTTTTATATGATAGTAACATACCACATAGTTAGTATATTACCAGTTAGTATTATATTAGGAATCAAATGCCCCACAAGACAACATATTCCTTCACATGGATCATGTGAAACTTTACAATAGATGAGGCCAGAATAATATTTCTGAAATATCAGCCTAGTTCATGATTATTTGCTATGCTGTATTAGTAATAATAAGGACCCCATATGATGTTATTACTGATAAAATATTGTGTCCTTAGTCTTCCTCCAGACCAAGGATGCCAACCAGGTCTTCACACGAAACCGGCGGGCCAACAGCCTGTTTGAGGAGCTGAAAAAAGGCGACATGGAGAGGGAGTGCAATGAGGAGCGGTGCAGTTTTGAGGAGGCCCGAGAGATCTTTGAGGACAATGAAAAGACAGTATGTCATAGCACTCTTCACTTCCTGCCATTGCTCCTTGGCATTTTGACCACTTGCTCCTAGTGTCCTTGCATTGTAAGCATTACTACATGGCATTGTAAGCATTTCTGTCCTCTTCCTTTCCCTAGGATGAGTTCTGGAATGTGTACGTAGGTATGTGATAATCAAGGATGATTTTTGTTTCATCATTTATATGATCAGATTTTTGCACCTGGCTTGGTCTGAATCAATCAAATAGCCTAGGAAATGTCAACATTTTAGTCAAATCCAGAGGCCCAAAAACTGATAAGTTAAGACTTTGTTTCGTCAATGTCTTCATAGATGGAGATGCATGTATATCCCAGCCATGTCTCAATGCTGGTATATGTAAAGATGGAATAAAAATATATACCTGCTTATGCCCAGCCATGTTTCAGGGGTACAACTGTGAGATCGGTAAGTGGTCATGACATCACAGCCCCTGCCTTGTCCCGCATCTCTTTGCTGACACATGCACAAAGATCAGCTTTCTGGGAAAATCACACATTACCAAAACCTCATTTCTGAATACAGTAATACCACAGCTGTGCGAGGACAAGAATGGAGGCTGTGAGCACTTTTGCAATGTGCAGCGCAACAGGGCGGTGTGCTCCTGTGTCAAAGGCTACAAGCTGGCTGCAGATGGGAAGTCTTGCAAATCTGATGGTAAGAGGGAGACTGGGGGAGAATGACAGTAATTCATCCCCTCTTCGTTAAAAGCATTCATCTTTAGTGACTGGTTTACAAAAAGGGGTCCTAGAGATATAATACTGTAATAATATAAGTAATAATAATAAGTTTATAAGTAATTATATATTATATACACTGAGAGTACGTTGTGTGCAAATTAGCTACCACTTCTCATCGATGTGTGAGTGATTGTAAGTTGATATCTGTCTGTAAAGCGTTCTTGAGTTTGAGAAAGGCACTATATAAATGTAACATATAATAAGTATTAATATAGTAATATAAGTTACTCTCAGCCCTAATACCCCACCACCTGATCCAGCTAACTGAGATTTATTAGCACGAGTAACCATCCCTTGTCTATATCCTTTTCAACACTTGTTTTCATTATAGATCCCTTCAAATGTGGACATGTGTATCCCAAGGCAACCCGAAGTATTTTCATACATCACCCCACAGAAAATGTCACTGATGTTCATGCTGATGAAGAGCATGTCATGGGTACAAATGCAACAAATTTGGTGCAAGCCACCACAAAAAAAGCTGCTTCTAATACCACTGTGAATGAACCGGATAATTTGTTTGGACTTGACCTGGATGAGCTGGATAATCCTGTAACAGAGAAGCCAGTACTTCCAGAAGTTGTTGGAGACAAGAGAATCGTTAACGGGGACGATTGTCCACCCGGTGAATGCCCCTGGCAGGTAGACGCACCACCTCCTAGCGGAATATTCAAAAGCATTTATGTCATGATACAACTTAGATTTCTGCTTTGTGTTCAAATAATTGATAGATAGCTCACTCTGAATATCATTGTTATCTTCACTGGTACATTTTCTGCTAGCAATGATACAGTGCATTAACACAACCTGCCTCAAATTTTGCTTCTTTTCATGCTGCTGTTATAGGAGCTGATACACTATATATAATGTTGTAAGCATTGCCTAAGCGCTCAGAGAAAGCAGCAATGCTTTATGAAAAACTCAGTTGTAGTTTAACCTTTTTAAAAGTCTTGCTCTCATTGTTCTCCAACATGTTGCGTGACTGTCCTAAATAGGCACTTCTGGTGAATGAGGAAAAGATCGGCTTCTGCGGTGGGACCATTCTAAATGAATACTTCATTCTATCTGCAGCTCACTGCATGAACCAATCTCGTTCCATCACGGTTATTCTAGGTAGACTAATGTGTGTGCGTGTTTGTGTGTGAGAGAGAGAGAGAGAGAGAGACAGAGAGAGAGAACATTAACTTTAAATACAAAATCACATCTGTACTCTAGATTTAAATCAGTTCTTACTGTCAAATTGAAACCATGCATAAAATGTTCTGGGGAGCTCCAGGAAAGTTTGGCTTGGCATAAATTACTTTACCAATAAGTTGTGCTGTTTAGGTATTTGTATCCTCGACTCTGTTACAGTTGTTGTAATGGCTTTGTTCTTGTTCCACTGACAAATGTAGACCCTATCAAACAAATGGCATGCATGTCTTTGTGTCTGTAACAGGTGAGTTTGACACCATGATCAGAGAAGGGCGCGAGGTGACGCACGCCGTCGACCAGGTCCTTGTGCACATGAGCTACGTTCCAGAAACCTACCACAACGACATTGCTCTCATCAAGCTTGTTAAGCCCATTAAGTTCACCAAGTACATCCTCTCTGCCTGCCTGCCCGATCGTGACTTTGCTGAGCGTGTGCTCATGTTGCAGGATGATGGAATGGTCAGCGGTTTCGGCCGCCTCTACGAAGGCGGCCCGCAGTCCACCATACTGCAGAAGCTGACCGTGCCATTCATCGACCGGGCCACCTGCATGGAGTCCACCAAGTTCAAGATCAGCAACCGCATGTTCTGTGCCGGCTACGACAAAGAGACCAAGGACGCGTGCCAGGGCGACAGTGGAGGCCCACATGTCACCAAGTACAAAGACACCTGGTTTGTGACGGGCATCGTGAGCTGGGGCGAGGGCTGTGCTCGCAAGGGGAAGTATGGCGTCTACACGCAGGTATCCAAGTATATCAAGTGGATTGAGGCCGTCATGGAAAAGGTTATGCCCAAAAAGAAAGCTTCTGTAACAGCAAGGAAAAAGAGGCAGGTGCTTGGACATACACCTGTGATATGGATATGATGAAACTTCCAGTGGGCCAATAAACTGAGATGCATTAAAGAGAGAGAGATGCAAAATTATTCCAAACAAATGCCAACAAAATAAAGATTATATAGATTCTATGTCTCTCTATGTTGTTTTCTGTTGCTGTCTCAACTATCTCCACTGTTACTGGAGTTTGTGCATTGCACACATCGATCTCTATCTTTTAACAAACAGCTTTAATATATATTGCAATGAATGTATTCTGTGTAAGATTTGAGTTCTTTTACCCCTCTTGCAGTACAGATAAAGAGAAAAATAGCAGGGACTGAAGTCCAAACCCATTGATTTGTGCACTTTGTTACACAAATGTTGACATTTTTGGCTGTTTGCAGATTAGAGTTCACTCATAGTATGTTTTGTTTGCAAAGTTCTACAGGACATTTCATCCCCGATTTTTTGCAGCAGTCGTCCCACTATTTCAGTACACTGTATACAGTTCCATCCAATAATACAGGAAAGGCAATTTTTCAATCTGAAAGGATATAATGATAAATCATTATTAATCATATAAAATTGATAGAATTCTAATTGCAGCTATAGTACAAAATTGTCAGCATTTGTCAACTGTTAGGAGAAGAACCTTTGTTTGCACATGCATTAATTAAAGCAAGAGACAGAGACCTTGGGATGGGTCTCGTGTTTATGAAACCCTGAAAAAATATACCAGAGGAGTAACAGTGGATGTGGGCAGTGGAACCGAGTCAAAGGCAAAAGAACACGTTTATCAGCACGACAGCATTCTGTCATTTACCTGATTGTGATGGAGCCTTATATATGGATATTTTTATTATTTGCCCTGCACAGCAACAACTTCCTGACCGTCGCTGACCAAACAGGTAAAGATACATTAAAAGACACATTAAACTCAAAGAACTAAATATACCACATGCAAATTTAATTAAGCAATTTATTAAAACCCCCTTCTTTTGCCATTCCTTTCCTGAACAGTTTAAGAGGAGTTAAAGTTAATGTAAGGCAAACAATATGCAACAATATTTTATAAATTCATAGCTATATTGTGCTTATACTCAGAAGTTATATTATGCTTAGATTCAGCTTTTTGAACAATGTTGGTTATTTAATGTGGCTATCCTAAACCAAACCGATGAGATAAGGTACCCTTGTGTGCGCATGGATAAGGTAGCAGCAACAGCCATGAAATAAAACAGGTTTTTTCCAGTGTTTTACATATCATTATTTTAAGTAGGTCAAAGTTCAATAAATTAAATTGTATTCCCATGCCACATCATAAATTCACAGAAACCTCTGCCACTGTTAGATGATAGGTCTGCATTCTTTTTTAAGTTCCCTGAAATTTTACCTGATTTAGTCAGACTAGCCTGGTAAAAATACATCATTGCTGACTGAATACTAGTGGCATTTTTCTTTAGTGGGATTATCAATGCCTTTGAATATTTGTAGCATTTCACATTAGTGGCATTATCAATGACTTTGAATATACATAGGATTTAACCTTAGTGGCATTATTGATGCCTACCGAATATTTGTAACATTTAATGTTAGTAGCATTACCGATGCCTATCAGATATTCGTAACATTTTCATTTAGTGGCATTTTCCCTTTCTTGGATGGAGTTGACGCTAACTACAGTCTGCCTTTTTTTTTTACCACTTCAGTTTTCATGTCTTACCCACAAGCCCACACAATCTTCCAGAGACATAAGCGTGCCAACGCATTCTTTTGGGAGGAATTTTTTCAGGGAAATTTGGAAAGAGAATGCCATGAGGAAAAGTGTAACAAAGAAGAAGTCCGAGAGGTATTCGAGGACAACCAGAAAACAGTAAGCTTTGTCTTAGACATTCAGTGCCTGACAGTACTAGCACCAGTTATGTCAATGAAAAATATGTCAAGATTAGATTAAATGACAATGGTTCGTTTTAGGTAAACTCTTACACACTCCGCAATGTCACATTCTCCTTCAAATCAGTTGACAGATTTAGGTATGAACTGACCTCTGCCGTATGTCTTGTAACATGTTCATGAGTACTCGATATACCGTTTTGCTAACTAAAAACTAATTTTGATTGATCCCTCTAAAGGACAACTTTTGGACAATATACTATGGTAAGCATTACTTATCTTATGTCTTCATCGAATAATGAATAGAAGTGAAGCATCAGCATGTCTTGTTACAGTCGGTAACGTGTGTTCACGTTATCACAGATGGGGACCAGTGTGACTCTAATCCTTGCCAACATGGTGGCACCTGTAAAGACATGATAGGTGGCTACGCTTGCAAGTGTCCTGACATGTACATTGGGCTCAACTGTGAAAAGGGTAATTGAGTTGTTTTGTTTTAGCAAGGCTTTAACAACCAATCAGCCCTGGATCAAACAGGCAAATGGACAAATTTCTTGTCTTTGTCTCATGGTCTTCTGAGCTGCTGTGGACCTGGATTGTGTAATTGGACCAATGCTAACCAGTAATTTAGTGTTCCTAATAAGTGTTCATTTTAAGTGTTCATGATATGTGAGTTCTGTTCTTCCTGCAGATATATCAGAATGCCCTTCAGAAGGCCCTCTGGCTTGTGAACACTTCTGCAAGCCCATGCAAGGATCATTCCGTTGTTTCTGTGCCAAGGGCTACAGCCTTCAAAGCGACGGCAGGAGCTGCATACCTCAAGGTTTGCACTTTTATGCTCTGGAGTTTTACCATATCAAGTCAGACTAATAAACTGCTTTGTCTTTAAACATGAGGCTGTTAACAGATTTACATCAGGGTCCCCAGGCATTTTAAAGCCTCGAGTAGATTTGTGCAGCTGGTTCGGGAACAGCTACCGTTCTTATGATGAACCTATTTGGGACAGCAAACCCCAATTCAGCAGGGCTTCTCCAGGATTCTTCATGAATGATTGCATCCTCCATGCTTTTAGTTCAGAACCCCTGTGGGAACCTGGGCATCTCCTCTGACACTTCTGCAAGTCTGAATATGAACCAAAATGACCTCAGCAACAAGGTCTGTCCCCAAGGACACTGTCCATGGCAGGTGAGCAAAAGACTATAAGGACTTCAATGTATCCAGGTAAAATGAATGATATCATGTACAGAGAGCACGTACAGATGTAATTCATCCAGTAACTCAATAAAAATGGTGAGGTGCTCGGTCCTTTGCTGGGTAGGTGACCTTTGTGGATGGCAATGGTGAAGTAGTATGTCACGGTGCAATCCTGGGAAAGAGGTCTGTGCTAACTACAGCTGGATGTAGGACAGCAGACAAAGACCTTTCCATGGTCTTTGGTGAGTAATAAACGTAAGTGCACACACCCACCTACCTATATTTACATATAGTTTACACATACTTTTTGTAACTCTCACAGCAGGCCAATCAAATGAAAAACGGAATGCTTCAAAGGCAATCCTTCATAAGACACTTCATAAGAGGTACATATCAGGTCATCCCGACGACGACTTGGCTTTTTTGATGCTAAAGGAGCCAGTTATCCTAGGTTTGGACACTATGCCCCTCTGCCTCCCAGAGAAAGACTTCAGTGAGAACATCTTGATGAAAAGTGGCAGAGAGGGTGTGGTGGTGGGTGGGGACAGTCACGCTTCATATGTCTCATTGGATGACTGCCATGCCACACTCAACCTGACTTTCTCCTTGACCAATAAGATGTTTTGTATGGAGGAACAAAAGCCAGCACTTATCCCATGGAAAAGGTTACAGCTCAGAAAGGTTAAGTGTGATCTTAAGTCTGGGACTCCTGTTGCTACAGTGGAAGGAAACACAGCTTTTCTGACTGGACTCTTTGTGTCTGAAAACGACTGTAATCAGGGACTAGTGTTCACCAAAGTCTCACGCTATCTACAATGGATACGTCAACTACTTATGATTTCTGAGGCGGAACAGAGATGACATATGAAGTCAAAAACTCAACTAATGACCTCCCAGATCAAACACTGGTATATTTTAACAATAAACTGTGGTATCATTTCCATTCTTGGGGACACTTCCTTGCTGCGCACAATCCATAAAAACATTTGGCTGACCTTTACCATTAATATATCACACATAACTTGACACACTGTACAAAATCATAATACATTTATTTTACATAATAAAAACAACGAGAAAATACAAAATCTGAAAGAAATGCTTTGTAACATGGTTGCTGAATCAAATTTCTGCATTCAAATGCTCCTTTGAACCAAATATTCTACATGCCAAAATATTACAATATTCTTTTATGAACATTTGGTTTTGAAGAAACACTCAGAAAATGTTTACACTTTCAGCATTTTTTCTAAAAGTTTGAGAGAGGTTGGTTGTAATCTTTCAATGGCAGTCACCGCATAGTCTGACACACTTCACCAAATCTCTCTCTCCAGTCCACAATCTGAAAGGACTTTCTCCATAGTCGCAAAGCTGATTTCCAGACAAATAAAATGAAATATTGAAAACCTCCTATATTCCCAAGCCAATCATTTTAACATTTTAACAACACTGGCAAACTGTTATGAAAAGATGTTTTGTCCTTTCATTCATAGTGTCAAATGTGTACAACTGCGGTGTTCTAAAAAAGTGAAAGTGACATCCTATTACAAACTTTACTGAAACTGCCTTAAAGTGGATGAGTGGTTAACATTATAACTCAGTCACTCAGGTTTCTTTTGTTGCTGTGGCATTTTATAAATAGAAGTTTGCGGTTACAAGAACTCCATTATTCCTCCACTGCAGCAATATCCAACTTAGCACCTCAGATCAGGAGACACAGATAGGAAGCTACTCTAAGATACAGATGACAATGGGGGGAAAGGATTCTGCTTACTGACAACCAGTTTCTGGTGCTGGTGTGAGATGTAGCCTTTGATGTGACCCTGAGTGAAAGAGAATTACATTAAAATATGGTTAGATTCTACACAAATAATATGTGCTGTGCAGATTGTGTGCGCGCGTGTGTGTGTGTGAGCCAGAGACAGAAAGGATCCCAGCCTACTGAAGTACAGAGAATTCAATGCAGAAAAACTGTGTTAAAGGGGGAAAAAAATTATAATTTTCACCACCAGCTCCCAAGAATACCATGTGTTCTGTTGCTTTGGTTCTGCAACCCAGCACTCTGAATGTGAAACTGCACTGTGATTATGGCATTAAAGCCAAACACTTCCCTTGCAATTTCCAATGAGTAAGTCTGAAATTACAGTAGAGTGCCACCACAGTTGGCTTTTGCAGCTGTTCATTTTATAACTGGTGGGTTCGTTTTATTTTTCTCAAAGCATTGCTGTTTTTTGTCTCTGACAAACAAGCACATGAGTTTAAGTGCAAGTAAATTAGGTCTCAGTGGAGCAGAAAAATGAGAACAAATAAATGAGGAAAGAAGCAGGTAAACCTTTAGTCATGCCAGACACAGCTTTGTGTGTGTTTATGTGTTTGCCTTGACCAAGCGGCTACATCTCACCATGTATATGAGATTGGCCAGGATGCACTGAACTTCATCAATGTCCACTTCTTCTACCTGCATCATCTTCAGAGCCACCAGGAATGCATCTAGAGGCAGCTGGTGAGTCTTCAGCAGATGATACCTAGAAAAGCAGCAGGAGAGAGAGATACTGATTATGTGGGCTTTAATTCTCAATATTGGTAAAAACAAAAACACCACCAACTCTCCAACATTAGATCTCTTACCCAAATTACTGAGCCCCATTTCAAAGATATGCTCACTCTTTGCAGTCAACTCACACTTTCTTGAAAAGGTTCCGGTAGGTGATGATCTTTAGTTTCTCAAGAATGAGGAAGATGCCACAGCGGATGAAGAAGGTCTCGTGCTTGGTCAGGGCCTCATTCAACAGCAGGAGGTTGCCCTCACTAGTGAGAGAAAGAAAGGACGAGATGATGGTGCACCACAACTGGGTGACTCAATCTATGGCGTGCTTCATTTTCGAACCCTTAAGAACAGACTATCAGACCTCACTGCCTTGGTAACGTCAGCGAACTGCAGTAGGTCGTACTTCCGGAGCAGCTGGTTTGTGGGCATGTGGCCCTACACAATGAAAAAAAAAAAATCAGCAGGCATCATAACTCAGAGCATTCAGTAATGAAAGCAGACAAAACAGATACCATCATCTCAGTTAAAATGCTGAACATTTATAAAAAAATAAAAATTAAAATAAAATAAAAAAAACCCCCACAAAAACCTGTAAAATCTTTTCCAAAACTGATGCGTACGTAGGAGTTTATACACTATGTATTTGTAGTTTATGTATGATGTATATCTACATGGGCGTATGAATGGTTTATGTCTATAGGAGTGTATCTAGAGTGTAAATCCATAGAAGTGTATGTGCAATGTATGTCTATATATGGGCCTAATGTCTATAGGAGTCTATGTATGGTGAATTTCTGTTGGAGTGTATGTACTAGCAGCATCTTGACAGGCAGCAGGTAGATGAGGATAAGGCGCTTGTTCCTCTGGCAGGAGCGATGACTGTGCTGAAAGGAGAAAGACAGGTAATCTTCTGCTGCAGAGACACACACACACACACACACACACACACACACACACACACACACACACAAAGCTGTCAACATATATTATATCTGACAAAAATAACTAGACGCTATAATGGCCTTTGGCCTTTCTGCAGGAAAAAGTGTGACGAGAGATGTGATTCAAACCCAGTTTGAAGTCGCTGTCGAACATGGCCTTGCGGCCCACGTAGTACTTGTAGGTGACCCTCTGGGCCATGCTGTAGTCGTCCTTGAGGTTTGAGCTGTCAATCGCCCGGATCAGAGGCTTACAGAGGTGCAGCTTATTGATCTGTGGAAGAGTGTTACAGATCACAGAAGAAAAGAAAGGAGAAAAAAAACCAAAAAAAAACACACACAAACAAATTTACATTTATGGCATTTAGCAGACGCTCTTATCCAGAGCAACTTACAAAAGCACAATGAAAGTCATTTTGCAGTGTCATTTTCACATGCCATAGGCTGTTCTTACACCAAGGGACATAGCACAGCTGAACACACTTTCAGGAGAGACCCAACTGCTCAGTGCTGTATACACTTTCTACAGCAATGGAAAATTCCAGGGCCAGTGTACTAATATGTTCATACCTTTGTAAATGTTTTCAAGGGTTCAGAGAACGTTCGTCCAAGCTGAACTCAGCCTCGTCACACATACTGACAACATGTTCCACAGCACTTGAACACCTGCATGTCAACACTCACCTTGAAATAGATCTTGAACAGCTGGTTGACCAGAAACAGCATCCCCCACTTCTTTGAGTCGTCGATGCCGGCCCGACTGTTACGGACAGGGATCAGGAGACACATGCAAATTTCTATTCATCTTGGCATATATATACACATACATACAAGTGGTTTTCTTAAGGCTACACAGCTGTTTAGTCCCAATCCCTTGAACTCCCTTCGCATTGTGCGTGTGGAAATGCTCTTGCTTTCACTATTAAACATATCCCTGAGTTCTACTGTTGTTTTTCTAGAATTTGATTTCACCACACGTTTAAGTGATCACCGATTACAATCATTCAAGATTTTTTTTTTTCCCCCCCCAACCACATTCCTTCCTCGAAGATGATGTTTCCCCACTGTCCTCCCACTTTTTAACAATGCGTTGGACAGTTCTTAACCTTATTTTAGTAGTTTCAGCAATCTCCTTAGATGTTTTCTCTGCTTGATGCATGCCAATAATTTGGCCCTTCTGAAACAGATTAACATCTGTTCCACGACCACAGGATGTGGCTTTCGACATGGTCGTTTAACAAATGAGAAGCTACATCACTACATCATTTAGGGCTAAATAACTTGTTGCCAGCAGAAACATAATGACCCATTCAATAATTATCCAATGGGAGGTTCTTACCCATTTGCTTAGTTAAAATACAGGTGGCGGCCTTTTTTTGGCCAGGCAGTGTGTTTGTGCTTACTTGTCACTGGCGCACACTCGGAAACAGCTCATCAGCTGCTCGGCTGCTTTCTCCAACATGTCTCCCACCTTCCCCTTCCCCTTCTTCAGCAACTGCTGCTCCGCCTGCCCACAGGAAACAGCCATGGGGAACAACCGCCAGCAATGCCTCCTTACAACAGGAGGGGCCAGTGGCACTCAACACTGATACCACTGTGGTAGGCAACACCGATATCAAGTCCTGAGCCAACTTTTTTCCTGTTTTAATCATTGAACAACCCTTATATGTGGTTGCATTATATACAGTTATCCACACCATTACAATCATCATTGGTTTTAATATTTTTAACATTTTCTCTTCTACTTGTTGAAACGCAATTTGGTTTATGCTGTGCATTGTGCATATCTCGGGGTGCTCCTATGATCTAAACATTATGTACAACCAGTACTTCTGAGAAAATCCAACAAATCTAAATACTCAAGCTTAACACTGGAAAACTAAGATGCTTTTAATATGATTTTGCATCCATTGAACATCAAAGCTAAAGAACCTAGTCTAGAGGTCAATGAGTGGGCAAGAAGGGAATAACCCTGCAACCCAACCCCAATGACACCAAAAGGTATAACTTACATTGTTGGCGAATATTCTCAGGTCAAGCGTAACAGCAAACATTACTGGCAAAGCCCTGAAAAAAAAAGAGGTGATTTACTGTATGGTAATTTTAAACTTTTACATGGTAAATCTACTTCAAACATTGGTTGGTATCTATGCAATCTTTGTTCAAGAGCTTGCACGTGCAATTGGCACTTACCAGTTCTCTTCTTTGTGAGCTTGAAATGCTTTCAGGAAAGATGTATGACATTAAGGAGCAAAGCTGTTGGGGTCTGCAGTCATAAAACAACTCCCAATCTAGGATTTCTTTGTGAGACTAACCATATGCTGCAACGGAGTCTTCGATCATAAAGTGACAGATATGCGAATACCAGCCCTGAACATTTTCCCCATAGCTGTAAAACTCCCACAGCGGGCCACTATCTCCACTGCTTAATTCATGCGCTGCACACTCCCTCCAAGAGAAGGATATTGTACCACCACTGTCTGGCATTTGTAGGCCTCCACAAAGTCATGATTGGCCACTGCATATGTACACCTGCAAAGAGACAAATCAGACCTTGACATTTATGGCATTTAGCTGACACTTTTATCCAAAGCGACTTACAAATATGATTGAATACAATTTGAGCAATTGAGGGTTAAGGGCCTTGCTCAGGCGGCCCACCAAACTAGGGGTGGATTGGCTTGAACTGGCAACCTTCTGGTTACCAGTTACCTTAACCACTGAGATAACACTGCAGATTTGAACTAAAGCATAAAACCGTTCCATGAAGTGCATGGCCCAGCAGGATGTGGGCAGGAAAACACATGTGACCAGCACACCTGAGATGTGCAGCAACCATCTCGTCGTAGGGAGGTTCCAGCACCTGCTGACACTTGTCCTCGGGGCTGGAAAGCTACAAGCATAAAATGAGGGTGAGAATGTGTGTCTCAGACACTTCAGTCGAGATTCAGCTAACTTCAAATCAGTTTCTTCTACAGAGGTGCCGTGCCAATTCTGAATTCCATGCCAATTCAACACTGGGCAACCTTGCTTCCCTCATTTCAAGAACAGGATCAGGTCTAGAAAACTCCCCCAAAGCACAAAGTTATCTGATTGATTACCAGCGCAACGTATCGGCATGTACAGAAAAACTGTAAATTCAAAATCAGTCGTTATCAAAATCGTGAGGAAATATAGCCTGTATATAGGGCATAAAGACAAATAATTGTCTTACTTGCAGGCGTGGATTGGCTACGTGTGGGTGTTTGAATGACAGCAACTCTGCACAGAAGACGCCGTCTCTTGTATCAATTGCCTCCAGCACCTAAGCAAGCAACACTTGTTATAAGCGCCACATGCTGTAACCGTTGAATGTTCGCAAAGCCGACGGTTAGCACGTTTTTCTTTTAGCGATTTTCCTCAGTAGAAAGTGAACCCACCTGTTGGAGGTACTGATTAATCGTGATATGAGCCATTTTGATTCTGGAAGAAGGATCTGCAAAAAAACGAAACATATGCACTCGGTATGAGGCAACTATGCTTGCTAGCTAGTTATCTAACGTAACCTAATATATCGGAAGACAGCTTTAACAAATTACTGACAAGGACAACAAACATTTGCAAACACCAAATAGACAAGGAAAGTAAATCGTATTGTTAAGTGCACTAGCTAACCAAGTTAGCTAGCTATATTAGCCAAAACGGCTCATCATTAAAATCCAGTCATTATCAAACTGATCTCGTTGTTTTGACATGAGACCATGACTAAACGTATGCTGCATGCATATGATTAGTAGTCAAAGTAAAATAAATAGCCACCTTTAAGGTCTCACATCACCCTGTGAGCGGCAAAATGTGCACAATGCAAACCTGTAAGTACTTCCTGTTTACACATGGGCACACTCATCAGGCATTTGAATAACGCAGATTCGCTCATTTTCATATTTGGGGGAACAAAGACTTTGTGTACGTGTGCATGTTTCGCAATATACATACGATGTCCACGACCGTGGGTTAGGCAGTAATAAATAATTGTTTTTATTCATACACTGAAATTAAACTTATAGGGATTTAGGAGCACATGTCTTTGTATACAGTTTTTTTTTCAGTTCAGCTGTCTTCAACACACTGAGATAACTTAGCTTTCTTTTTTAAAAATATTTTTCGAACGTCTTGGAGAAGATGATTGTGTCAGTGTTCGAACACAATTATAAGACACCCTTACCTCCAGACAACCAGGCTATTCACAAGGATCTTTATAACATAAGCCTTAATCAAAACTTTTAAAAGCTGATCATTCATTGCAGTCAGCTGACCGCTGACGTTATCTTCACGTTTTGTATTATATGAAGCAATATTATTTCATATTGGTCATCACACATCTTCGTCATCCTTGTTAGCACTGTAGTTTAACCCTGTTCCCGTAACTATTTCCATCATTATCTTGCTGTCATAATCCTCATCACGATCACAATCATCAGACACCCTCTCCCAGAAGTTTAAGCACTAAACCTTATTAATAAGAGAAAAAAAGGTCAAATATAACATCTTTATCTTTAAAGATATTTTATCTATAACAATTTTAACAATAGCTCTACCTCATTCTCTAACTCAAATATTTGTTCAGATGATTTTTGCACGATTGATCGCTTTTTGCTTATGTGATTTACTCCTCTGAGCTTAAAAAAAGTACCATTACTGTTAGCATTTGAATCTTTTCATATAAAATAGCCTAGATCAGAGAAACTGCATAGAGCCACACCAGAGTGAACCATTTTATTTGTTTCTCTCTCCATGGTGCTGAAATTCTTTAGCTTTTAAAATTCACTCCTAAAAAATATTGTTACTCGATAGCTGTAGAAATGCATTACCATTTATTTATTTATTTGTTTGTTTGTTTGTTTGTTTGTTTATTTTACTAAACCACAGGGTCAGTATCATTATAATTAATTTAGGACCACATTGCGATGTCCTAGATATATAGTTTATAATCCCCGGGGAATTTACCTCAGTAAACAACGCACAAAAAGGAAGTTTCCCAAGATGCACTTGTCTAATCCTGGCCATTTTGTTATGGTGTTTGGAGAAAATTAGCGTGAGCTATGAACATTTTGCAGTTATTATTGGCGAGTGTGTTGTCTCAATGTAAAATATTACGCGAACACGCTACGTGACAGCTGACAGCAGTATGCATGAGGCGACGACCGGTGGTCAGGTATTATTTACGGGGGGTTTTTTTGTTGTGTTTTGTTGTAGTTAGCTAGCTAGCGGGCTAACTTTAGTGAACCAAAGAGCTTCAGTGCTGGTTCCTCCCTGACTCAACTTTGTCAGCTATTGGCACACACGTTTGATGCGGTCAGATCACACACACAAATAGATATTTCAGTGAATTCACACTAGGTTATCATTTTGTTTATCGCGTTTAAAGCTAGAAACTAAAGCTGAATTTGAGCCGCCCGTCTGACTGAGGACAAACAAAACTGACAGATTTGGGGTAGCTCCTTGGCAAAAAAAAAAAAATCTCGCTAGCTTGAAGTTGGGCATCATGGCAGAAGACATACGACAGAACAAGATAGCCAACTTCTCTGGTTTGGCAGAAAACAGCAATGGAGTAACAAAAACCCCAGCCGCAATGGCTTCCAAAACCGGTGCTTCAAAGAAATTGGTCATTAAGAACTTCAAAGGTAAGCAGCTACAAAGTAAGTTGTCTGAAAAGGCATATAGCTTAAGTTGGCTAACGCTAGTTAGCTGGATAACAGAAGCTAACTAGCTAGCTAAGCTAAGATTAGCTATACACTTTCAAGCAAAAAGTATCTTATGTTTGCCACCTTGGCCAATGTGTATGTATGTAACCTCAGTTAAATACTATGTGTATTTGTGTACTTCAGCTGAATCAGTTTGCTATATGTTTCTGTCTAACCTGGCGAGATACAAATAGAAACGGTCTTCAACCTGATAGCTTGCTATCCTAATTGCTTTCTGCTTGTTTTGGAGTGAGATGTGCAGTTGTTTTTCCAAAAACGTCGCCGTACAGGGAGTTTAGTGATATGTTTAGCTTTATATTAAATATGTATTTAGTATTTGCTGGTTCTGCATAAGCGATCATATTTCAAATATATTGTGACAGGCTGCCGCTTATCTTGCTAAAAATGTACGCAATCTGCAGAATAGTCTTTTGATAACTTTCTCACTCATGAATCGCTTACAAACCTATATACTGAATTGTAAAATTGAGTGTGTTTACATCCGTTGAAGCTCTTAATAGCGAAGCTCATTCTTGCTGCTGTTGCGGTTTTAATTTATTGACATTTATTCTTGTTTTACTTAGCGCAGTGTTCCTACCTGTTGTGTATTTTGGTTTATTTAAAAACACTTGGTTATAATCTTATATGTAAACACATTTTTTCTACCTGCTTGCTGTGTTTTTAAGTGATTTTTAGAAGTGTGTGTGTGTGTGTGTTGCAATTGCTGTCCTATTACATAGTTTCACACATGTTGGTGAGCAGAGACATCAGTGCCAAAATGTGTCTCCTCTGTTCACATTGAGAGGGCTTGCTCTGTGTTGTGTAGACAGACCCAAGATGACAGAAACCTACACTGAAGACACATGGCTGAAGTTGCGGGATGCCGTTGGTGCCATTCAGAATAGCACATCAATCAAGTACAACTTGGAGGAGCTGTATCAGGTAGATCAGCTGTGGATCCAATGCAAGCACACACAGGCCAGTCTCAGATTATTGCAGTGATGTACTAGTTTGGTGGGGGCCTACCACATAATCTAAGAGTCAAAATGGGAGATTAGCCTTACATAGGAAGTAAGGATGAATGTGTTTCCTAAATTTTGTTTCATCTGAGGAACTAGGGAAAGAGTCCCTCATAGGGCCAAGTAAATTCTGTGCTTTGATCATTTTTATGTAGCCTAATAATAAACACATGTTAACTCAATATTTATTGTATTAAACTGTATTAGTACATCTAGAATGGTATTTGGCTCTCTGATTTTCAATATTAAAATGAATAAAAAATAAATTTAAAAAAACCCCAAAGAAATAAATACCAAGCCATAATGTCACTGTCCCAAAAGCCCTGTATGAATTTTTACATGGTACATCAGTGTCACAGTATACATCAAATGTAGTAATAAATGTAATAATATAATAAATAAACATCTTTAATTAAAATGTGGCTTGTTAGATTGATTGATTTTTAGGTGCTGATTTTATTAAAATCAACGTAAAGCCGTGTTATACAGTTTCCCTGCTCTAACACACCTACTGTTCTTCCTGGTAAAGAATTGATGAGTTGAATCAGGTGTGTTTGAAATTTGATTATACCATGATGTGAGATTTTGTCATTTGTACCATAAGGCTTTCACTGAATTGACAAATGTCCTAAAATGTTGTTGTGTAGTTCTTATGTAAAGAGCTATCTACAGCTAGTTTATATTTGTTTATATCTATGAAGTAGCTGCTCTTTAATCTTCTAAATCAATGACCTTATTTTTGACCTTATCACCTTATTACTGTGATGGTGAGAGATTACTGCTGGCCTGTACTCCTTTAATACCTCAGATTAATTTAATGATCTTTAACTTGAAATAAATATAGGATTTCGTTGACTGCTGAGAGTTTTAATGTTTTACTGCATTTGCAGCGGTCTGGCTCACAACTTTCGCAGCTTTGCTGATAGTTAACATAACAAGGTTAATATCTTGATAATGCCAGGGGTCAGAGACTGCTCAATTAAGGCTTTGGCAGCAGTGACTAATAAAACTGCAGAGCCACATGGAGATTTATGTTATTATTATTATTATTATTTTATATATCCAATTGGTATTTCTTAAGACATAGACGTAAGACATTGTGAAGGCTATGTGAGTGGAATCATGCTTAAAGTTGTTCAAGAGACATTAGGAGTATGACAAAAAGGCACTGTTGAGTACAGAAAGCTTTAGGTACATAAAGGAGGGAATACTGACACCTGTTTTTTCATTATGACCTCCTACCCTTGAACTTCAACCTTCACTACTAGTATGAGCCCACTCAGATTTTTGCCTTAGTGCTTCATCTGCCCAAATTGATTACAGCATTACTTGTTGTGCCATATGGTGTTGTAACATTGCCTGTAGTGGTAGGTGGCAAATGGGGCTGCGCAGGCTTGGCTGGTGTGTCCTTTCTAATCTAGTAAACTAGCAGAACATTCCAGAGTCTGCACACTATGGCTGATTATTAAACATTTGTGTTCTTCTTATCAAATAGGTTTGCCAACTTTGTCTCACTGTACTGATCAATACTACTGTTTACACCTTATGCATGTGTTTCTCTCTCTCTCTCTCTCTCTCTCTCTCTCTCTCTCTCTCTCTCTCTCTCTATTTTCTCTCTTTATTTCAGGCAGTGGAGAATCTTTGCTCTTACAAGGTTTCACCCATGTTATACAAACAACTCCGTCAAGTGTGTGAAGATCATGTCCGAGCTCAAATTCAGCAGTTTAAAGAATATCCTTTATTGAATATTGGTGTTTATATACCTGTGTAGGTGCGTGTGTGTGCGCATGAGAGAGCAGAGAAGAGAGAAAATGTGTACGAGTTGACTATGCCTGATGGTTGTTCCTGTATTGCCTCTGTTAGTAAGTGATAACGTCTTGTTTGCCTTTCCACATCCAAAACCCCAGTACATATGATCTTCCACTAGGGGGCGGCGTCGTGCTATTTTTGCCACTTGATAAACTTATTAAGAAAGACATGGTGAAGAATCAGATGCTTTAATAAATCAGTCTGTCTCCATGGTGGAACTGAAGAACTTAACCTGCTCTCACAGACTCACTGGACAATCTATCTTTCTTGAAGAGGATGAACAGGTGCTGGCAGGACCACTGCAGACAAACAGTAAGGAACAAGCATAAAAGCTGGTACTGAGAGATCCTTGTGACTAGGGGACTTGAGGAAAGTTGAAGAACTTGCGGCACATATGAACTCCCTGCTGCCCTCAACAGTCAGGGCTAATTTCAGGAATAAAGAAACGAAAATCACAAACTACAAGAGTCACAGTGGGCAAATAGTTGACTAAAAACTCTTTTATTTATAAAATCCTTTAAAGTGTGTTCTAATATCCAGGGATGTTTTTGTGTATTGATGTGTATGGTATCTCTGTTTCTCCAGATCATGATTCGTAGCATTTTCCTTTTTCTGGATCGCACATACGTACTCCAGAACTCCCTACTGCCCTCCATCTGGTATGTTAACCAATCAGAAACATCCCCTGGTCTTTCTAGACTTTGGGTCCTTGTGTTCAAGCAGTAATGACTTTGCCTGCAATGCAATAGGGACACAGGGCTGGAGCTGTTCCGGACACACATTGTGAGCGATGGTGTGGTGCAGAATCGTACAGTGGAAGGGATTCTTGAGCAAATCGAGCAAGAGCGCAATGGTGAGACTGTGGACCGGAGCCTCCTGCGCAGCCTGCTGGGCATGCTCTCAGACCTGCAGGTAATTGGTGGTTTTTTGACGATGTCATATCACTCTTTTTTTTTCAAGAACAGCAGCGATACTGAAAATATCAGTGTTGGGTTTTTACAAGAATTGTGATCAATGACAGAAGAGTTTGCTGGATTATACTGCACATGTTGCTTTTTTTAAATCTTATCGCTGTCCTTTTCCTCTTTTAGGTGTACAAGGAGTCATTTGAACAAAGGTTTCTAATGGAGACCAATTGCCTGTATGCTGCAGAAGGACAAAGACTGATGTTGGAGAGGGACGTGAGTGTAAATGGCTTCGTGTATTTCACCTTTGTCTGTCAACACGTGAAATTGCGCCATATGTTGTTCCGCCATACGCCGATATGCCCAAGACATCTTTTCTCTGCTTTCCTCAGGTCCCTGAATACCTGCATCATGTAGCACGACGGCTGGAGGAGGAGAATGATCGCGTTATTAGTTACCTAGATCAGAGCACTCAGTGAGTTGTGCCTGTGTGTCCTCAATAACTTTAACTTTATTAGGTGCACCCACTCAGTAGCTGTATTCAACAGGCTGACACGGTGGCGTGTTTAACGAATGTAAGTTGTAGTCCACGACTGGTTCCCCCCCACTTGAGTCCTATAACCTGCGTATGTTGTGTCTGCTTGTATTTAATGAGTGACCAGAAGGCAGGTTTTCAGATTATGAGATGCTAATATACATCTATACTGAAAATGTGCTTGTGCATACTGTTTATGCGAGTTATGGCCAACGGTATGTGGACATCAGACCATCACACCTAATGTGAGCTTTTTAGACATCCCATTCCAAAACTATGGGAACTAATATGGTGTTGGCTCTCCTTTTGTGGCTATAACAGCCACCAATCTTCTGGGTAGGCTTTCCATATGAATTTGGCTTGTGTCTGTGGGAATTTGTGCCCATTTTTTCAAAATCATTTGCGAGGTCAGGCACTGATGGATGGGAAGGCCTGGCTTGCATTCAATGTTCCAATTCATCCTAGTGCTGTTCAGTGGGGTTAAGCTCAGGCCACTGTGAAGGCTTACTGGAGTTCCTCCACACCAGACTGGTCAAAGCATGTATTTATGATCTCGCTTTGTGTAAAGGGGCACAGTCAAGCCGCAACAGGAAAGGGTCTTCCCCAGTCTGTTGTCACAAAGGTGGATTTAATTGTCTAAAATGCTTCTTGTATGCTGTAATATTAACATTACCCCTCACTATAACTAAGGGGCCTAGCCCAACCACTGAAAAACAGCCCCATACTATTACCTCTCCAACAACTTTTACTGTTGGCATTATGGATTACTGTAGATAGCGGTCTCCTGACATGCACCAAACACAGATTTGTCCAACAGACTGTCAGATAGTGAAGCGTGATTCATCACTCCACAGAACACATTTCCACTGCTCCATAGTTCAGTGCAGGCGTGCTTCACACCCCTCCAGCTGACACTTGGCATTGTGCTTATTGATCTTAGGCTTGTGTGAAAGTGCTCAGCCATGGAAACCCGTCTCATGAAGCTCCCAGTACTTGTGCTGCTGTTGTTTCCAGAGGCAATTTGGCGCTCTGAAGTGAATGATGCAGCAGAGGATAGATGATTTTTACAGAACTTACTAGCGCTTCTCTGTGAGTTTGCATGGTCTGCTACTTCATTGCTGAGCTTTTTTTGCTCCTGGACACTTCCACTTTACAATAATAACACGTACTGTTAACCCTGGGCAGAATTTGACAATGTGTTGATTTGTAGCAAAGGTGGCATCCAATGACACTTCTACATTTAAAATGCGTCCCATTCAGTATGACCCATTCAAAATGACCTATTCTACTGCCGGTGTGGTATTATGGAGATTGCATAGCTGTGTTTGATTTTAGATACCTGTTATCAGTGGGTGTGGCTGAAACACTTGAACTCATTAATGAGTGTCCATAGCTATACTTTTGGCCATATAACATTACACAACATATTCAAAAATTGCTGGACTTCTTTGGGGGTGTGGGTTGAACACAAACATGATGCAGTAGAACAAGTCACGTTACTTACAATCAGCTAAGTTCATAGAATATGTAGAACTGACTGAAAAAGTTGGTAGCCTCTAGGTATTGCCATGATGTAGTTATAGTTAATAAACTAAATATATTCAAGTGTATAAACATTTTACAAGCTGCATATAAAATCAATCCTAAATGGCAGCATTCAAAGTTCTACAAGTTAAATGTCCCCCTTTATCCAGGAAGCCGCTGATCTCTGCAATAGAGAAGCAACTTTTGGGTGAACACATGACTGCCATATTACAGAAAGGTATGTGGGTAACGTGGGGTGGGGGGGGGGGTAGCGCATGTGTGCGTGTGTGTGTGTGTGTGTGTGTGTGTGTGTGTGTGTGTGTGCGAGGGGGGTAACGTGTGTGTGCGAGAGGGGGGTAACGTGTGTGTGCGAGGGGGGGGTAACGTGTGTTTGTGTGCGTGCGGGGGGGTAACGTGTGTGTGGGGGGGGTAGCGTGTGTGTGTGTGTGTGTGCGAGGGGGGGTAACGTGTGTTTGTGTGTGTGTGCGCGCGTGCGGAGGGGGGGGGGGTTACGTGTGTATCAAATCTCCTTCTGCTCTGCTGCCTTCAGGCCTTAGCACTCTGTTGGATGAGAATCGCGTGACAGAGTTGACTCTGCTGTACCAGCTCTTTAGTAAGGTGAAGGGAGGGCTGCCTGTACTACTGCAGTTCTGGAGAGATTACATCAAGGTAGAGGTACACACACACCCTAAACCACATGTATTGGGGTAATTTCTTTGCTGTGTATGATATATTCTTGTTCTTAATCAGTTTGGAAAGAAATCTTTATTTGGCAGACCTCTTTAGTTAGCAAAAATCAGTTAAACTTTGGAAAAACACATACACACATGCACGCTCAAGTCTTAAACAGGGAACAAGATCTCCCCTGTGGTGGGAAAGCATGGCTTGGCCCCAGCTGGCCTTTCCTGCCCAAGTCAGCATGGTGTTTCTCCCACAGAGCTTCGGCGGCGAGGTGGTGGGTTCTCCAGAGAAGGACAAAGACATGGTACAGGAGCTGCTGGACTTCAAGGACAAGATGGACCATGTGGCACAGCGCTGCTTCCAGCGCAACGAGACCTTCATCAATGCCATGAAGGAGGCCTTCGAGAGCTTCATCAACAAGAGGCCTAACAAGCCAGCCGAGCTCATTGGTGAGGGCGGGGCATGGGGCAGGGGCTCTACCTCCTCCTCTCCCACTTTCATTATTTCTTATTGTATCTGCCTTTCCCTCTCTCCTGATTTGCTTTTTATATTGATCTGCATCTCTGTATTGGTCTTTGTCTGCAGAAGTCATAACTATTTTTTGTTGTGCAACATCTTTTTTTTTTTCTTCCCCCAAAGAATTGCCTTACACATAAACAGGATGAATTGTATTTTTTTATTTTGTTTTATTTTTTTAATGTATATTTTTTGTAGAAATGAATGATATCCAACATGGGAATGTAAACTCACTGAGCTCTCTTAACATTATGATGTAGAGCCATCTGGCATGGTGTGCACTTTAAATCTAAAGAACCTTTATTTTGAGAGACCATCTTTTTTAATTTCCATGAACAACCTGTTCTTGACAACAAAGCAGCCATTAACCAAATTATTAATGTTGTTCTTGTTCTTGTTCTTGTTTTGCATGAGCAAATAAATGTTTTTGCAATTAGCAATGGCACATGTAACGCACATTCTGGTGCATCCGGACTGTGTCCTGCTATTAAATTGTGTGAGGAGGCAGCAGAGAGGAAAGAAAAAAACCACCGCCATTATCAGATAAATGAACCTGTGCACACACTCAAGCCTGTGACAGAGCAGCCAGAGGTGCTGGTGCTGTCTATGGCTCTGCAGCTGACTAAGCAGACTGTAGTGGACAGGTTAGGTTTGCCTGATTTAAAATATTCTCTTCTGGGTTTGCCTTTAGTTAAACTGCTAAGCATTTTGCATATAAAGTATTTATATTCACATTTATGTACAGCAGTAAGGAGCCTCCAGTTTAGGCCTGTTCAGTGGTGCACAAGATCCTACAGTCAGTCAGCTAGTTAGAAGCACACAGCCACTCTCAACAGAGCTTCATTTTGATGTGGACCATGGCCTGTGAGGTGCACTTGTATGGCAGGGACACTCCATGGGCAGCATGCAGCTTCAGATATGTGAGACATGATTCTAATATAAACATACTAACTCGAAGGCAGAATGAGCTTACACTGCTGATTGGTGTTGAGGTGGAAGGACACTATTTGCTTAAGTGGAGAATCATGATTGCACTTGCAAAAATGCTGCTACATTTGTTTAAAAGGACCCGTTATGCTTTTCCAGGTTTTCCCTGCCTGAAATGCCCTGTTGGAATACCAGCCTTTTTGTTTGTTACAAGATGATGCAATGATGTAACACAATCCTTGTATTGCCCACTTACAGCAAGCTTGGCTAGAGTCAAGCTGATCAATCAGAGCATTTATAGGCACAGGAGCTCTAACAGGGCATTCCAGGCAGGGTGAATAGAGATGTGTAGAGAAAATAATGTGTTAAAATATATTTTAGTAGACACCAAAAATAAACTTATGAACATTTAAATAATAGGTTCCCTTTAAATATGCAGTGTTTCTGTATCAGACAATATTTGAACACAGTGTTTCCCTCTGTCACTAAATTTATGCTGTTCAAGCATAGAAAAACATTGCACTTAGATCATTCACTATAGTCTGAGTCATCAAAGGAAGGATTTTTCACTGTGTGTATGTGGCTGTGTGTTTCCTGCAGCCAAATATGTGGACTCCAAACTGCGAGCTGGAAACAAAGAAGCTACAGAGGAGGAACTAGAGAGAATCCTTGACAAGATAATGATCATTTTCCGTTTTATCCACGGTAGGGAGTGGGATGTTTTTAGGAATTTATTTTAAAGAAATTTTTAAAAACCATATCTGTGATTGACTAACAGTTGCACAGTTATGTCCTGACAACTGTATTTCCAACATCAGTCAGTATGCCCTAGACACAGCATTTCCAAGGCTCAGTTTTATCACACGTGTACTCCTGCAGGCAAGGACGTGTTTGAAGCCTTCTACAAGAAGGACCTAGCAAAGCGCCTGCTGGTGGGCAAGAGTGCCTCTGTGGATGCAGAGAAGTCCATGCTGTCCAAACTCAAGCACGGTAGGGACCCCCCCCCCCACCGATCCTCATCTCTACCCTGTCGACTTTAAGACATCACTGTGTTTGGAAGGGATGTTACAGGAAAACGCCCTGGACACAGACTTGGATTTGTAGCTGACAGACACTAAGGATGGAAACTGCAGCTGTGTTTCCCAGCACAGAGGTCAGGTTGCACAAGCATAAGGCCTCCGGTCACATGGCAGGAAGTAGCTGATATGCTGTGGTTTGACACGAGAGCATGCACACTGCAGGTGATCTAACAGCAGTTCTGTCCTTCAGCCACCACATGCTCCATGAGCAGAGTTCCTGTCACACTGGCAACAAATAATATTTTCTGAAGGAAAATAACTTTTCTATAAATGTTGACAGTTTGTGTATTATCATCATACTGCATCATTCATTTTGTGTTGGTCAAAACTGCTTATATAAATGGCTACTTTTTACATCAGACTTTACGTTAAATGTCAAAGCTCGCATATCGCAATTGAAGTTTAATCTATAGCAAGATCTCACTGATCATCACATTGTGTCTTTACCTTTACCTCCTGCCCTGAGGAACTCTTAAGCTTGTGTAAAAAATTTAAAAAACCAGCATGCTCAAATTACAGTCCAGATGGAGACATTCATCCATGAGCAGAAGCACATGCTTAGGGAGTACAGCTTATTATGCAGTCATTTGTGTCATCTGAAAAGTGGTCCTGTGACATGCAGTTATGGTCTCTTGCAGAGTGTGGTGCGGCCTTCACCAGCAAGCTCGAAGGCATGTTCAAAGACATGGAGCTCTCTAAAGACATCATGATCCAGTTCAAACAGGTATGCACACTCCTGAAAAGTGGGTGCATTTGGACAAAATGAGGATCTCTGTAATTTCCACCTAAACATTGGTTTGGACTTTTGCCTGGGTTTTTTTTTTCCCCCCCTTTGTTCAGATGTGAATTAGACAGAAGTAACCAGCTCATATTGTTCAGTGAAACCAACATTTTCCTCAAACTCTCCTGGTTTCAATCTGATTCCAAAGAGCTGTGTGCATAAGCCAGTTCATTTTATGCAATTATGAGGCTTTTTCCACTATGTTACCCTCGTCCACATAACCCTATTGCCTCGGAGTCAGAGTTTCACAGAATGAATCGAGGTGTTGCAGTAGCTTCAGCAAGGCACCAGCTTGTAGCATGTGGTCAGCAGGCTGTATCATCAAGAATGAAGCCTTGGTTTGTCATTTGGCTGAGATCAGTTTCTGTCTCTTGCAATCATCAGTATATGCAGAACCAGAGTGAACCCAGCAACATAGAGCTCACTGTCAACATCCTCACCATGGGCTACTGGCCCACCTATACGCCTATGGAAGTCCACCTGCCCACAGAGGTCAGTGTGTGTGTGTGTCATTAGAAAAGGGAATATTACTCAAGCCACTATATTTAGTCCACAAAATTGCCATTCGCGGAATACACAATTTGTCGGTCAAAGTAAACAGGAGGTACCTTGTGGCAGTTTCAGTACAAGAATGCTTTTATGCTCAGTTGTTATATAATTTCTATATACCAGTTATAAGTTCTCAGTTGGTGCATAAAATTACCACCTCTGTATTTGCAAAGAGCTGGTTATTGAGAGTCAAGCTGGTTTGTGGCTGTAAGTGGTTTTGTATACTGCACCTGCTTAGTGTGGGACAACAAGGGTAGCTTGTATCTTCAGATGAGTACATGAGAGGTGGGTGTGGGTGTGAGAGAAGGAGACGGAGAACAAAATACTATGAAAATGAGGGTGTGCGTGTGTGTTTAGATGGTGAAGCTCCAGGAGGTGTTCAAGATGTTCTATCTGGGGAAGCACAGTGGACGGAAGCTCCAGTGGCAGCCCACACTGGGTCACGCGGTCCTCAAGGCTGAGTTTAAGGAGGTCCACCTCTAACCTGTTACTGCATGACCTGGAAATGCTCCATTTTGAACTTGTTAACCTCAGACTGTAAGGATTCTGTTTTTTTGGGTTTGGGGTACATGCTGAGTCACCCTCTTGCTCTCTTCATCTGCGCAGGGTAAAAAGGAGCTGCAGGTGTCCTTATTCCAGACTCTTGTCTTGCTCATGTTCAACGAAGGGGAGGAGTTTACAGTAGAAGAGATCCACACAGCTACTGGGATAGGTAAAAACAGAAGAAGAAAGAACAGAAAAAAACTAAATCCCTGTTGACTAATTTGTATACATTTTCCTTTTCGTAACCATTTTCATAGTTAAAGAATCATCTTTGACTTATGATCTAAAAGAGAATGGGGAGTTCTTGGGAACTTTGGCCTTGGTGGGTACTTTTATTTCCTGTTCTGATTGGAACATCCTTAGCACAGGATCTAAGAGCTGTTCTACTGTCACACTTCATATATTCTGCTGTAAAGTATGCATAGTGCTATAAAAATGTGTGTTTAAATACATATGCACTCCCTTTCTCATTTCATAGTTTCAACATCTTGCAACAGAAATGGTCTCTGAGAAATAAAGAGCAAAAGGTTGTGCTATTTTGATGGTCACATTTACTAGATCATAACTATGAAAGATAAGCAGGGCAGAACATGTCACTGTCAATGCTGATCAGAACTAGTTCTTTCAGCTCAGTCCTCCCCCGTCCATACCCACTTTGACCTGTTGCCAGTGAAACACCTGAACACGCAACCCCAGAGGCACTAGCAGAAATCTGCGGGCATCGTGGTTTCACTGTCAGGGTCCATGTTGACTCTAAACTCAGAAACGCTGAAGAAAAAGCGAAAGGTGAAATCCAGGTACATGTAATGAAAATGGGGATGCCTGTCCTGGGTTTGCCAGAAGGGACTTGGATAATGAAGTAATAAACAATTCTAGCTTTGTCGGTGGTAATGTTGTTTGGTAAATCGGAAATTAAGTGTTTCCCAATCAGAATGTCATGTAATTAATTTTTATTATCGTAGTTCTTTCAGTTTTCTAACATTTCAAGAAAGGTTTAAACAAAGTGTATATATTAAGATATTAAAGTATGTGGATGTACCCAACACTATTGCTTTTGGTTTACAATAAATTTTCAGGTTCATATATGTGCTGCATGTTAATGTGTTCCAGGTGCGACTTCAGAGGTGCCATTTAAACTAAATGGTAACTAATACACTGGTATCATGTTTCCTCAGAGGATGGTGAGCTGCGACGTACTTTGCAATCCCTGGCCTGTGGGAAAGCACGCGTACTGAATAAGAATCCCCGAGGGAAAGACGTGGAGGACGGAGACCGCTTCAACTTCAACAATGACTTCAAACACAAACTGTTCCGTATCAAAATCAACCAGATTCAGATGAAGGAGACGGTAGGTCATTGGTTGATCTCTTGGTGACCCTACGGGCCGAATTCTTACCTCCTTCCTCTGGTCCCAGGCTTTCCTCAAGATTTTAGTCAATGTTCATTCTGTAACCGTCTGTCTCTCCCTCATATGCCATGTCTCTGTTGACCCCCCCCCCCCACACTTTTTTCTAACTTTCTTTCATTGTCTGTCTGTTTCATTTGTTCTTTCCTTTCTTATGCCCTGTTCCTTTCCTTCCATGTTTGTGTTTTCTGTCTTTTTCTCAGGTGGAGGAACAGGTGAGCACCACAGAGCGAGTGTTCCAGGACAGGCAGTACCAGATTGATGCTGCGGTGGTAAGGATCATGAAGATGAGGAAGACCCTCAGCCACAACCTGCTGGTGTCAGAACTCTACAACCAGCTCAAGTTCCCAGTCAAGGTACAACTCTGTGGTTTTACCAAGCACCATGTAAGCTAATGACTAGACTCAGACTGGTCCAGACAAGTCCAGCAACAGGGCATGGCATGGTTTAAATAAGTGCTGTTGACTACTGTGATTAAGATGCATAGTATGTGTTGGCTCAGATGAGAAACAAAACCACTAAAATAACCAAAACCCCTTACATTAGCCACAATATGGACATATTGCAACTCATTGCATTAACTCGGTCTTTCTTATTTGCACAATTGTACTACTGCTTGCTAGCCAGGAGACCTGAAGAAGCGCATCGAGTCCCTCATCGACCGCGACTACATGGAGCGAGACAAAGAGAGCCCCAATCAGTACCACTACGTGGCCTGAGCTCCGCCCCCTACCGTCCAGCTGCGTGCTGGCCAACCCCTTGGACATGCTGTTCAGCTGGGCCATGAGTCCCTGCTTTACCTCCTCTCCCCACCGCACACAACAGGGCTTCTCCTCCTGATGGGCCCCGGAACTGCCTAGAACCCACTTTTCAGTTAACCCCCATGCCCTGTTTGAGTGAACTGGGCTGGTGTTGGGGAAGTACTGAATTTTGGAGCGCTCGGGTTAAGGGGCGACTCTTGGAGGACTGAGAGAGGCGAGTGCTGAGCTGATGATTCCCACAAATAAGCACTTTTTCTTCTTCCGCCTCACTTTTTTTTTTTTTTTTTTTTTTGAGTTTTGGTTGCGATTCGTGTGTGATCAGTCTGTTCTATGCTAGATGTTTTATGTTGAGTAGCTCTCTATTTCTCTCATTCTCTTTCTTTAAACTCATAGTTGAGTTGTTGGTTCTGACTGCGCATCTGTCATTTTGCTACTAGAAAACAGGACAGTGTTACTTCAGTTGTGCAGATTCTTTTACTAATGGCAGCAGGTCCTGTTAGCTTCAGGGTTTCAATTCTCTCTCAGGCTATGGAAATCTGTGGAAAATAAGCATTTTACACACTAACACACAAGCATACGCTGAGAAGTGTGACTCTACAAGATGACATTCTCTAGGTTTCACCAAATGAAATGATAAAAGAAAAAAGTGACAAAAAGGTGTGCGATTCTTTGTTACGGCTCAACAAGGCACCTTTCTGTGTGTGTTTCTGTTACGGATGTGTGTGTGTGTATCTGCGTGTTAGGTTTGTTTTCTTCTAATTCACCACTAAATATGCTGACCGACATCTCTGGATCATCAGATTTTGTAGGCCAGGGTATTATATTATTTGTATGTGCAAAAACATATCAAACTATTAAATCATTTAATTAGAATATCCTGACTCTAGGTGTGACAAAGTAGAGCATCTGTGTGAGTGTGTGGGGATCTATTAGGAAGCATATTGCACAAAAAATATATATCAATTTTCTTTCTGACTTTCAGAATTTACCAATAGTCTGGCAGTTATTCAAAGTTTGCAGGGTGTGAAGGCAAAAACTAGGATGTAATGCATTATGGAGGTTTGCTTGGTTTGTTTAATCAGAGCATTACTTTCTACATAGCTATGTGAAACACTCACAAACAGGGAGGGCTAATATTTTATTCAAAGCTTGCTGTTTTCCTTCTCCCAGTGAAAACATGCCCAAATGTGTCCTCAGGACTCCCAGCACCAAGTGGCACATACCACAACTGGGACTCAAATCTGGATCCCAACTGTGGGGTGCACCTTAGCTGTGCTAAGCAGTGGTTTTGACATCTGCATGCTGTACACAGTACTATTATAATTCATATTACAATAGTACTGTGTTCTTAGTAGACCGGGCTTCTATTCTGGTCAGACTAATTTAATTTCCTATCCTGGATTAGGGAGCAATTGCTTAAATAAACATACCAAGGGAAGGACCACAGCAAAATGAACAAAGGCCTGTAGGTGTCTCATATAGTTGTGAAATGGTTTTCTAAAGTTTTTATGATTTAACACTTGCAGATCAATTGCAAAAACGGATCCTGGTATGGCAGACTAACCACTTATCTCTAAACACGTGCCAAGATTAAAAATATTTAAGCAAGTTGTAGCATTTGAAGCTAGTAAGCCATACTTTCACTAGACTTTATCCAATTATGTTTCTTTTATATATTTGTCAGAACTTTTAACATACGGCCTTATCTAACGTGGTTGTCATAACTACAAAGATATTGTTTGGAGCAAAATTGTAGATGCATTGAATTTTTAGAACAGACAGGAAAATGTGCTCTCCGTGTGTTAAAACAGAGTACCAACTAAAGCGAAAAGGTACATTCGTGACGAAGTTTAGATTGGCGCAATTATCGGCGCGGTAACAGTAGAGTGACAGTCATGCTTTTTTAACGCATACCACCGTGTCGTCTGAATTGCGTGACCTTAGAGAGTCAACTGTGGTGCCCCAAGATGTTCATCACGACATTCTTACAATGGCGATGAATTTACGTTGCCGTGATGAGAACGCGTGATTCGACACCAAGATGAGAAAGTGTCAGTCAGCTGACGACTCGGAAAACAGCCCGACTCACAGTCGCGCGGGACTCACAAGAACTGCACGTTGCGAAAGGTGCGTTGGGTTTGCGGAACCTCTGACGTGTGCAGCTTTTAAACTGGGTATTTCCTGACTCTCATTTATAGAGTATACCGAGGGAATAAACTTTGTTATTATTACAAAATCATTGAATCTTGCCTATTATTATCTGCGCTTTAAAATCTAGAAACAACAAGTACATATAGATGATTTGTTTTTTTATAAATCAGATTTGCAGTGTAAAAAAAGTCAACTCGACCTGGCGTGTGGCTCTGTCCTCACGTGACTCTCCTGGGTGGATCTAAAGTCTGTTTCACATGACTCGGAACATTCTCAGTGTTGATACTGAGGGCGTAAGTGGGCTTCGCTCTTGTCTGCAGTGCCGTTAACTTTTCTTGTACAAAAGGCCAGGACATTGAAATTTGAGGATTAAGTGATCAACGAAAGAAAATTTGGGGATATATAATCGACAAGGAAACCTGCACTAAGCTAGACCACAAGACGCACCGCCTGACTCCGGGACAAGGTGGTGCTTAAGAATTTACTGATCGCTGATCACGAATAGCTGTTCCGCGTGACTTATTTACAGTAACGACTCCAAACATGACCCAAAAACTACTACCGGCGATTTCGATTGCTTGTTTTGCTGTGCTAGGTAAGTAATGACGAGCGATTCTTGCCAAAATAAAGTAGCCCCATATACATTTATGGGAAAACAAACAAATTCGTTAAATAAATAGTCAAATGGTGAAGCACTAATTTCGTAATTGCGTTTTTTAATTACAATACCGGGCAGTTCTGTTCTGATCTTCAAGCGTGAAATGTCGCCTCACGAATCAGGCTCCGTGCAACAAACCAACCCATCCTTGATCGTAACTAATGCTTTCTCTCGTGGCGTTTTAAGGGCACAAATGAGCACGCATTTGCAGTTTTGTGTCTTCAAACTACGCCATAAGTGTTTGTATCCTTGCCAGAGCCCCACCAGTAGGCCTAACGTGCGGTAACAATTCGTGGCGTTAACTTATTAAACAAATCTCCATCCGTTTTGGGGGAAAAACAAAGCAAATCTCGTTCGTGCACACTGTGTGTGCGTCTCGATGCTGCTCCGTGTTTTGAGCGTCCGAGCAGGGCGCACCGGTCTGAGAAGCTGCCGGACGCGTTCGAGCCTTCCGAGCGCTCCATTGTTCTGGGTCGGGTCGCGTCACGTGACGCCGTGAGCACAGTGGCCTCTGTGTGCTGCTCTTCACCGGGCAAAGGCTTCGGTGTGGGTGACACCGACTGTTCGATAAATCGTGTTCTCTGTGCGCCAGAGGCTTTAGTCTTTAAATGCAGCTTTCTTTTCTTGGATCTCAAGACCAATGTGTGTTTGTTTTTGTGTTTCTTTGTTTTGTTTTGTTTTTATTTTTTTTAAAAAGCAACGATTTATTACCTAAAAGTCTGTATTTGGTTTAAGACTCCGTTGATTTTGCTTATTTTATTGCAACCATTTGAACAAACTCCACATCGGCTGATTGTATTAAGTAACAAACATTTTATTACATTATGTTAACAATATATTATGTTGTTCCGTGTCTTCTTTTTCATTCAGTAGTTGTAACATTTTTGGTTGTCATAAGATCTCACTGAAGCCGCGGGGCCCTTGGGGCAGCAGTCACGTGTCGCAAAGCTGCTCTTCGAGTTTCCCAGTTACGTTGTCGCTTCTGTTGTTTGTAATGTAACGCCGTCCGGGTGTTTTTAAATGTACACTGCCGGACTGGTTCAGGATTTCCTCATTCCCGGGTTACTGCATTCGTCGACACCTTAATAGTGACTTCTTTCTTCGTCTTAGACGTATTATACTTTATTATTGGCCTCTATTAATCTCATGACCTGGTGTTAATATGTTATTCCATATCGTTTCACTGCAAAACAGCTAGACAGCAAGGTGGGCATTTCACTCAGGGTACATTAATGGGTTGTGTGGCTAATATTACCGTGTTGAGGCGCCTAGTTTACGTTATTCCAAACCTGACTACTAAGGGTAATGTTTTTGGCTTTCAGCCTGAAATCCCAGTGTAACTGGAGAAAGTGAATTTCTATTTGGTTCGTTCAAAATCAAAGCGTTTAGCGCCATCTTGTGGTCACAAGCTGCAGTTCTTTAATATTTATCACTCCGTATCATGTCAATACAATTTTCTGTACTTTTTCAATGCATGGATTTGGTGTTTAAGTTGTGGAGCATAAAGGATCGATATTTGTGTGTCTTCTGTTGCAGGCTGGTTTGCTGTGGGACATGCTGTAATGTTTGAGGTGAAAGATGGAAATTCAACATGTATCAAAGCACAGCTCTCTGCCAACTTCTCCATTACATACCCAGTAACCAATGGAACGGTATGGTCTTAAATTATAAATCTGTACACTTGTTTTAACACTATATTTGAAACTGACATTCAATTAAACTTCTGCGCAATGGTCCAGAATGTCTAATTAAAAGACCGTTATTAGTAGTGATAATCTAAAGAGGTTCAACTATTTTTGCTAACTGTTAAATAACTGCCTGAATAACTATTTCTCCTACACACAATTTGTAATGTTGTTTGAAGCACCACAATTACATACTTAAATAGCATAAGTAAAACACATAAATAGCTATCGTAAAGTCTCTACAGATATTTGTAATCATTTACCAATACGTGCATAATAGTTCCTGCTGTCAACGTGAAGTTATAAATGGCTATATATGACTTACAAGGAAATTGCATGTAATGGTTTTCTAGTATTTCTGAGTGGAATCACACAGTTGTTGTAGGTGTATGGATGCTACACGTGGTCCTTTGTTTCACAAACTCAGTTGAAAACGCACACAGCGGTCTGTTTGTCATGGTTGAACGCACTGAGTTTCTTGATTGTGATATGCTGTCCATGGCACCTGCAGAACACAGTGACCGTGCCACTCCCATCCTCGGCAAAAGTGGGCAGTGGGAGCTCCTGCGGAGGGGCAGGGGTTTCCCCGGAGCTGCTGGCTGTCTTTGGTGAAGGCCATTCTCTGGGCCTGGTGTTCTCCCACAACCAACTCCTGTACCAAGTAGCCAACCTGAGCCTGAGCTACAACTTGAGCGACAGCGCTATCTTTCCTCGGTCTTCCAGCAAGGGTGAGAAACGCTCCAATCCTTTGTAGAATATAGTTAGAATTAAAATAGAATTGAGTAGAATTGTTTCTCTACGTTTTGAATTCAGAATTTTTAAATTGGCGTAGGGGTTGATTTTCTCTAAGAAGTGCAATTGTTAAGTTTGAGAGAGAGAGAGAGAGAGAGAATTGCATAGGACTGGCAATATAATGGTTGTTATAAACATTAATCTTAAATGCCAAAAAAATCAGAAATACTTAAATCTAGCTTCGTGAACAGAAAAAAAGATGTTTGAGTTTACTAGTTTAGGTCCAGGATTTATCTACAGGCCTACCAGTGTTTAAAAATTAAATTACATGGGAGCCCCTATTATTTGCCCAGATGTCATCACCATGGTGACAAACACTTCTGAGATCTCGGCGCAGCTGAACACCACCTACCGTTGTCTGAGCGCCACCATTGTCCATCTGGAGGCAGTCAACATCACCTTCTTTGATGTCAGGATGGAGGCCTACATGAGCAGTGCCAACCTCAGCACTGACGGTACCCATTTGTCTTAAATCACTGCAATTATTGCAACCCTGTCATAAGGATGTTACCTACATGACAGGCCAGTTATTATTTCCATGTATTTGGAGAATGAGTGTCATTGAGCTCTTAGTAAATTGGTTTTCTCATGCCTCAACAACGTAGAGACGACTATTACAAGCTTATCGTATTTTATTAATGAGCTGTTGTGAAATTTTTTTTGTGTAGTCACAGTCTAATTCATAGAACTACCGTATAATGTAAGTGTGTTTTGGCTCCTTCAGAGACTGTTTGTTCTGCTGATCAGCCCACCACCACCGTAGCACCCACGATATCACCCAGAACTACCCCAAGCCCCTCCCCTGTCCCCCCCGGCAACCCAGAGCCTGGGAACTACAGCATCATTGGTACCAATGGAACCGTTTGCCTTCTGGCCAGAATGGGTCTGCAGCTTAATGTAACATACTACTCCAAGTCCCAGAACAAGGTAAAGACGTGTGTGGCATGACCAAGGAGTCATATGCGCACGCTCAGACAACTCAGTACCAGCTTTGGCGTTCCAGTGTGGATGTGTTGTCGCTAAGCTTTGACTGTTCATAATTTCCCAGACTGTTCAGAGCATAATGAACTTGGAGCCCAATAATACATCAGCTTCGGGGTCATGTGACTCCACAGCCGCAACTCTACTATTGACAGAGGGGCTCACCAACCTCAGCTTCACATTCACACTGGTGAGGATGACACATGCTCACAAACACGTCCTCTGTAGTCGCTCCTGGATTCCTGTTGTATTTCTTCTTTATTCCCACAGAATACCACCACCAGTAAATACTACCTCAGTGCTCTAAATTTGTCTGCTGCCTGGCCTGACTTGACAGGTAAGCGACACGCCCCCCAGGACTCGCATGACCTGTAAAAGTACTGTTCTGAAATATTACAGCAGTGTCGTGTTCCCGCTATTGTCCAATAGCTCTAATAATAAAGTTTCACTTCCCTTAACTGTAGGTTCACAACACATTTAAAATTTTACGGTAGTGTCTATTTTTATTTAGTTTGTAACTGTGCCAGCTTCCCATAAGAATTCTAATTAAATTACTGTGTGTGTGTGTGTGTGTGTGTGTGTGTGTGTGCCTTTGCCATTCTCTCCAGTTTCATTGATCATAAGCAACAGCACTCTAGACTACCTGCAAGGCACTCTGGGTCATTCATACATGTGCTCCACTGAACAGATCATTTTTGTGTCAAATAATTTTTCCCTCAACACCTTCAAAGTGTGGGTGCAACCCTTTGGGGTCAAAGACAACCAATATGGATCAGGTACAGTGATCCTGCTACCACTACTCCATATGTTGCAGTCAGTCTTAAGCAGGAACTTTTAGCCTAGGAACTAATCCTTATTAACTTTGACCTCCCTTCCAGTAGGAACCATTAGTTAATCTACAGTCATGCACTGAGCTGCTGTAAAACCTAGCGTGAACACTGGATAATGTACTTATTGTGTCATTACTAGAGGGTGAAAGGGAGTGAAAGATGAGGCAACAGTTTATGGCTCATTGTGAATTTCCCAGAAATATTGTCTGCCATCACACTCAGAGGAAGTTATAATGCAGTTCCCAGTGTGCATTGGTGTAAAGAGGATCATACTCATGTCCATATTTTCAAACTGCACATGTACAGGACAGTGTGTCAAGGTCAAAAGATCAGGAAAAATACCACCAGTTTTTTATCAGACAGTTTCTCATCTCATCAGTAGTGTTGTAATATAAGTGTAGAATGGGAAAATTAATATTTAATAAGTAATAGAAATTAAGTCTACTGGTATACTATGATGTTCCACAGACAGGAAAGTGCACATTGCAAACATCCCAGTAAACAATACCCAGATATCAGTACCTTGACTGAGTTATCTGACTCCATAGTCGAATGGTTCTCATCTTTGTTCATTCTCTTTCTCTCCACCTCACTCCACAGCCGACGTGTGCTCAATGGATCAGGAGAGTGTGCTCATCCCCATAATTGTGGGCGCAGCCTTGGCTGGCCTCGTGGTCATAGTCCTCATAGCCTACCTCATCGGCAGGAGGAGGAGTCACGCTGGCTACCAGACCATCTGAGCTCCAGTGGCGTTCCTACTACTATGGGCACCAGTCAAGACCTCTGTCTGGCTCTCATGTACAGGGGAAGGCCATCGCTACTATTGATTGGCTGGGACTGTGCTGACAAGACTGGTGTGTGTGTGTTTGTGTGTGGGTGTGTGTGCGTGTATGAGTGTGAGTACCTTGCTGCCTGTCGTTGAACTTTTCCCATTTGCGCCCCCATGGCCTTTGGGTAAACTGAATGTTACTAACAGCTCTGTTTCCAGCCATGTGAACCCAGCCATTTTGTAAATTACATTCACTTCTAGGAGTTCAAATGGCATCCTGTTTATTGGTCAACTCTGTTCTTTTTACAAACATTTTCACCATGTCTTTAACTTTTAAGGAGAATTTTTTTTGAGAATTGATGTTGTGTAAATAGGTATTCTAACATTTAAGTTATAAAATGACTAAGGTTTTTTTTCTTGCCAGAGAGGGACAGTGTGGCTTAATTCAAGGTACCCCAGTCCAGTCTCCTGTTTGTCACTCCCAGAAACCCTAAACTGGTTTTACACAGCATTAGATCATTTTAACATTTACATTGTACATGAGCTTTGAGTGCTGTTATAGAACTGTGGCTCAGGACTGGGAATTCTTGTGTTCATTTAGTGTCATTCTCAGTCTGACCCACTATCCAATCTTGATCTAATCCAGTCAGTCATGAGAATGAGGCACAGGTTTTAGGTGAAGCAAAAAGCTTTTTGGGCACGAGCACAGCGTGTCTGGGTGTGAACGTCCACGTAAGGAGAAGAGACAAAACAAGCAGTCAAGATGGGGAATGGCATCAATAAAAAGTGAAGCCCCTTTGCTAGTGTTTTCCCTCAATATTGAGCTGAAGTGAGGGCTTGTGTCTGGTCTCTCCATTCCTGCATCGCATGCAGGAAATCCCTCTCAAGACTCTGAAGACTCGGGTTCATGGAAAATGTGCAGAGATCCAAGGAGTCTGTGTGCTGCCCCTTGAAAGCATTCAGTAAGGCCTTCACCCCCAGTTCAAGCCAATGAGCATGGCACACTAGATGTAGCAGGTTGTTAACACCATAGATCCATGCATACTTCTCATGAAGATAATTGCAATTTTCAGTTATTTGGCTGATTATTAAATGCTAAAACAACCACCGCCTACGTCTGAGACATCCAAAGTGTGCCCTTTGCATGTATTTTTACGTAGGCTATTCCAAACCAAAGACATTTTGCTCAGTCAATATTCAGTTATCCGCTGTGTGTTTGGGCCTTGAACAGATTAGGAGGGAGTAAACGTGAGTTGTTGTGGACAAGATTGCATGGTTAAATACTTGTGTTAATTTTGCTTTCCCCTCTTTGGCTTTCTTTTTGGTGGAGGCCATTTTTACTGTACTGAAGACTCTCTAGTTAAAAGGGAAAATTCTGGACACAACTATCATTATCTGCACACCTACTAAGGTGATTTATGTTATGACCTTTTTGTTCATGTATCCATGGAGATGTGCTTCTCTGGGATGCATACTCAGCACTACACAGCAGTTTTAAACTGTCAAGTTTCGGAGGAGGGAAACTAAATGAGACTGCCAAGGGTTCTCTTAAAGGACAGCAAGCTCTCAAGTTTCATCAGCAGTTTAAAACTTAACCTATTCAGAAGATGTACGTTTGACATGGAGACACTCTTGGCCATCAGGTTTTGTAATATAATGGGATGCTGCACCACTCTGTGTACTGTGAGTGTGCTAGAATTATGTTATGGAGGTGTTATAATTTGTTACAGCCCATAAATCTTTTCTCTGAGAAAACAGATTAATAGAAGTCAGTGTAAACTATGTACTGTTTTTTTTTTTCTTTTTAATGCTGATATCTTGTTTTATCACAGCTTATTTGATAAGGTGTGAATCTATAAGCCTTCAAAACATGCCAGTGCATCCAATCCCTTCTGGTTGGTGTTTTGTTCATATAAATTGCAGTGATTTGAGCTCTTACTTTTGTAGAGAATGTTTTTTTTTAATGCATCTGGGTTAGGTCAATAAAAGAAATTCAACACATTTTTCCTCCTGTTCCATAATTACAGAAATTACAATGGTTTCACAAACATTTGAGCTACATTTCAGTTGCATCACACCTTAATCACCTGCATTGCATAATAAAATCTACCAGTACATAGGTAGTGTAGAACAAATACATTAAATCAGGACCAGTTTGCCTTTTGAATGTACAGAGATCCATTGGGATGTACAGGAAACAGCTAGCTGATCCTTAGCCAATTAGCTAAGATATTTAATATGTAAGTCACTGTTAGATTTTTCTTGACAGTAGAAAAAAATTGACCTTTTATAGTAATTGGAAGTTGCAGCAATTACCTTGAAGGCTGTAGAGGTATAACATTTTAATTCCAGCAGTTGTTTTCAAATAAACTCTTATCATTGCAGTGTTTAGCTGATTTTTACACATTAAATGGATGAGATTTCTGAACAACACAAACAACCTGGTAATTCATGACTTGTATAGGTTACATGAGCTTGTTGATGCCAACTATATGTATAATCTGTAGTGAGAAATGCTGAACAAGTACCAAGACTTGTTAAGCTCAAACATGGAGGGAAATCTCAGATAAAAGCCCTTGAACATCAACCTGTAGTGCACAACAAAGTAGAATGAACCTTCATTTCTCTGGTTTTGCAAAAGTCTTCAAAATTCCATAGACTCCAAAAGTGTCTATCAGGAGAAATTTCCAAAGTAACTAAAAGGTGTACAACCCTTAAGGAAGGGGGAAAAAAAGAAATCGCTACATCAAGCTCAAACCTTTAAGACTTCACCACGCAAAAGGTCACTGGGATTAGGCTGCCTTTACTGACTGCATTTCCCATATGCAAAAACTAGACCACATTTAGTTGCTGAACATTGCACAGAGATGGCATTATTAGAGTGGATACACATTCACTAAAAATAAGCACATATGCCCTGTACCTCCATCTGAATGCTGTACAAAATTCAGTCCCATGTAATGTGGCCCTATTTGCTCATTATAGTGTAATTCTCTACACAGGTTCTATTTAGAAATGTAAGAAAAATAGTTTCCTATATGTTCATCTTCATAGATAAACCCCAGCAGGTTCTAAATAGTCTGGTATCAGAAAACAAAGGAAAGTGCAAATAATAGGCTGGAATGTTTGGAGCACTTGAGGGGCGGGGCTAGGCCAGCATGGGGGCAGGGTCAAGATTCTTCAACCATAATCCGTGCTCGACATGCCCCCCGAATCTTGATGATCGTTGCCATGGAGAGGCTTCCAGGTTCTTTGAAGATTTTCTAACAACAAAAAGAGAACAACACAATTTATAAAATACACAAGATGAGAGAAATCTGGAGTGCAATCATCTTGACATTCAGAACTATTGTGGCACGTAGGACTGATGATTCTGTGGGCCACCCCTGTGTAAAGGGGGCGCAGAGAAAGCAAAACAAGAGGACCAGTGGCATGGTGCTTGGCCCAAACTCTGCGCTACCCACATAGACCGTTCACTGGAACTTCTGACACATGGACGTTTTTGCTTTCAACACTCGAAACCTTTTCCAGGAAAACTGTGGGAATGTTATTGTGGCCAACTTAATCATATGATGAGAAAAAAAAAAGTAAACTGTCAACTTGTGTGTGTTGCAGTTGCAGTCAGAAAAGCCAATGAGTCTTCTCTGTACATGCGTTTGCCTGCCAGGCAAATAGAAACACCCACCCTTTACCTACACACACTGGCCATTTTGTTGTGTAAATCTCTTAATGGTACATATTGAAATCTTTTATACACTTTAGCCCATCTTTTACACACGAAGTCAAAATCCCCAGTTACCCTTTCATCACTGATCTGTCTTGTCCACGGGACAAGGCCATTGCTGGCCGGACACTATTATTAGCATAACTGTTAGAATAATTGTTGACCTTTTACTAATAATTGTTGTTAGCACAGGTACTGAGAGTGATGCATCACCCATAAACATCCAGTCAGCTAAGGTCACCAACTATCGATGGAGGACTAGAAAATGGCAGTGCTAAATTATGCACAACAAAAAAAAAAGGGCTTTCTCTTAGGAAAATAAATCTACTTTCTCTTCCACAGAAATGCCATGTGATAGAAAAAAAAATGAAGACTTCTGAACAAGAATGCCACCTGAGAAAAAAAGACCACCAACATCTGAGATTATCTGACCCTTCTTGAATTTCAGTAGAGATCTCAACAAAGACACACAGTTTTCTGTTCTGCCACAAGGCCAACTTGCATAATTATATTTAAAAAGAACAAAACACTAACTGTTGGTCTACTTTTCACACTTCACTTACAAGATTTAGCTGATGCTTTTATCCAAAGCGATTTACAATTCTGACAACTTGAGCAATTGAGGCTTAAGGGCCTTGCTCAGGGGCCCAACAGTGGCAGGGTTTGAACCAGCAATCTTCCGATTACAAATTACATAATACATACTGTAGGTTTTTTAACAGTTATTGTAGATAGATGTAAATGCATTTTTTGTATGTTAAATGAATTATATTGCAAGGTGATTTAGGCTACTTTACACTGCCACTGCCCCACAGAAAGAAAAGAATCAATCATTCTTGTAACAGATTAAAGTAAGACAATAAAGATCTCCAAAATAAGATCTAAATGAGATGCAAGTTAGATTCAACTATGTTTGCTGAGCAGTACAATTTTCCTATGGGCTGACTCACTGCAAATCTACAAGGTTTTTAACGTAAATGGTGTTATTGACTAATTGACTGATGAGTGCACATATGAGTCCAACCTCCATAAAAGTGTGGCAGTCCTCCACAAAGGCACCCTTGGTGATTTGCTTGAAGCGATCACAGATGTCTGGAAGGTTCTGTGCCTGCAGGATATAGGCCTGGTTGTGGCGTATCAGGGTGAGCGCCACACGGAACAGGATCTTGGAGCCCTCATAGAACAAGCAGTCCCAGATCCGCAAAACCGTCTTGGATAAACACAGAGAAATGTCACTGGGACCTATGATACAGGACTTTCAGGGGAGGTCTTATGTGGGACAAGCCTGGTTTAAAGCCCCAGGACTGACTCCCCCGGTCAGAGTCTCCCAATGTCCCATGGCATTCTCCTCAAAGGACATTTCTGTCTTAATTATTACTTTGCTACCTTTCACCATTGTCATGTAAGCACTCTGGACATGGTAGTCACTGTCTCACCTCCACAGGGAGGATATCGATGAAGAGGCAGATGAACCAGCGTGATACCACCAGCGTCCACATAACGTTGTGCTCAACCATGGCACGCCACACGGTGGGCACCTTGGCCTTCACCAGCTCACCCAACACCTCCTGGTCTGTCTTCAAACCCAGCATGGCCAGTGTGTAGTAATCTAAGAAATTAGAGGTAGCCCAAGAGAGAGCCCAAGAGGTCAAGTTTTGGCTCTTATTTGCATAACAATTCATATTTTAAGTGATGGGAAGAAAAGCCAGTGCAACTTCAAAATCTCAAAATGATTGTTTAAAGTGTATGAAGTCCTCATAAATGGCCAACTGAAGGAGCAGCACAGAGAAGGAGTTCAGGACACTCCTGCCTTAAACTGTTCATAGAGGATTGGAAACAGATGCATGGATTTTCTCCAGAGTCTACCAATATATACCATGAATGCCCTTGGACATTCCACAGTCCGGCATGGCCGCTCACTCTGGCCAGATGCACCAGTAGAATAGTGGTACTGAGGTCACACTCACATACTTACTGCAGTGGGATCTTCAAACTAGGACAATGGTTTTAAAAAGAAAATACAATATTAATTCAATACTTGTAAATGATATACACTTGTATTTTTTTCCCTCATGGGGAAAAAAGAGCTAAATATGGGAAAGGAAATCAATGTGGATCAGAGGACGAGCACTTTCTCTGAGGGCAGCTTTAGATGTGCCCCTGCCACTGGGGTGTGGCTCAAGTCTAACAGTCTTGCTGCAGATCAGAATCATGTGACCCATGTGAAGGTTTATTCATAGCCCATCAGGCGAGAGGAGGGGCTTAAAATAGCTCTGACAGAGTCTCCTAAACCAACACAGGTTGACTCTCATGCATTCATAGCCTCAGCTGCTGTTAAATATACCACAAGCATACAGTTACAGAGGAAGAAGTTGACGACTCCAGCATAGGTAACCTATAAAAGCTCTTAATGTGGTGAGATACACACAGACTTCATAAACGTTCTGCACTCTAAATATAATTTAATTTGTTGATTCATATGACTACAGGAATACAAATATGATAGCATCACACTTTCATTACAGTGAGGTACTCACTGTGCACTATAGCCGTACCTAATAAACTGTTATAGCAGTCAACTGCAAATTATAATCCACACATTTTCAGAACTCCTTTTGCGTTTAGAAGTCACTTGAGTGTAACTTGTCATATAGTTTCCAGCTGTGTTTCCACACATGAAAGAAGTTAACTACTGAAACAGGGATTAAAATTTATTATTTGAGTTTACATGTATAGAGTGTATACATCCTTTAGTAACCTTATTGCACTAACAACAAACGTGCCTACATTCCACCAGAACAAATTACACAAACCTGGCAGTATCCTGCCTAGAAGGGCCTCCATCAACCAGAAGGACTTCTCTTCATCTTTGGTGATAATGATGAGATACCCAGCAATGAAGTTCATACCCTGCAAGAGTGTGGATTAAGAAGGTGAAGAGTGTGGATTAAGAAGGGGCCAGAAACAGTCCGATAGAAATGAGCCCCATTCAGACCAGGAACAGCAAGCACCACAGCCCATGACACAATAAAGGAATCTACCTTTGATGCAATGTTTAGCACAGTGAAAAACTATGGTTACAACAGCCTAGGTGGCACGCAACAAATTTGTGAATTTATTTGCATTGGAAATTAGACGTTGGGCATCTCTGAAAAGTTTATATTGTCAAGAAAGAAAAAAAAAAAAAAAAAAGATATATTTTCCTCTTGTGGAGGAGAATATGATCATAAACCACACCAGATTCACTACACTCCCTGCACAAGACACGACAGCACTCAACCAGAAAGCTGAGCACGGCAGGCTTTAAAGGGGACGCGTTATGAAAAATATACTTTTTCAGTGCTAGCGCACATACATTTGGGTATCTGGAGTGCCTACCAACCCACAAACTGTGAAATAAGACAAACCAGGCAGGTTTTGTGGTCTGCCTATGTCAGAGAATGAGATTAAAAAAACGGTTTATATTTGGTTCCCTTAGACGCGTCAATAAGAGCTAAGGACACTGCAAACTGACACAAACACAAACACACCAAACGGACTACAGCTGATGAGCAACACACACATACAATCTGCACCTGCACAAAAGAAAATAACTCAAAAGGACATCACTGCTTCACAAAAGGTGCAGGCTTCTTTTAACGAGTGTATTAAATTCTGAGTAATTCCCATTTCTTCTTCAGTATCTTCCTTCCCTAAAATTGCATATGGTAACATCAAGGTAATGACAAATATTCCACCTGCTCTCTAGACAGTTAGCACAACAAAATTCCTTTCCATGTAGCAAAATATGTTAGCCTATCACATTACCTCAGTAGACAAAGCAACAATGCGACAAAAACCCTTGCAGACATGCAGTTTATGTCTATATTATTATGTCTGAGTGAATTTTAGAATGAACAGCCAATCAGAAAACTCTTCCTCACGTACCTGTATGTGTGCTAACCACTTTGTGTCTGCTTTTCCAACTTGGGTCAGTAAAACGCAGGACTGGCAATGAAACATTTAATAAAAGCAGGATCAGTACCAACTGTCAACTGTCAAATTTGTTGATGAGGGAAATGTAAGCAATTATGATAACTCCTTGGCCACGTAGCACTAACACTAACTGTTACATAATATATGCAATTTTCTATAAAGTTATTGGTGTTACTTGCTGTGGGGTCCACAATAACAATAACACTATTAGTGTTATTATTAGTGTCTTGTTAGTTGAGTGTCTGTAAGATGCGTTCCACTAAGTTAATCAGGGGTTAACGACATTAGCATGTTGTTCTAGGGGAAAATATGCTCTACATCCATCCATAATTTGGTAAATTAGGCATGCTTTGCAGTATGTAGGTATGCATGTTAGGGGGTGTGTAGCTGCTAGAATCGGTAGAAAGTGGACCTCAGAGCAAACACTGAGAGCAAGCATATAGGTGTATGCTTGCTCTGCTATGTTTTCTCTGGCAGCCGTGGGTTCATGCTCAACAAATGTAATGGTAACATGAACCTACTCGTATCAGTACACCCTGCCAGTGTGGTGGGGGGAGCACAGACCTTCTCTGCTTTAAGGACTATAAAGATAAGCCAATAAGTACTTTGGCGATAACTCATTATCATTTAAAGGAATAGGCACTCAAACTAGAAATTCTGAACATTGCTGTTAAGACAGGAGGAGAAGGATACTGTACTGCTTAATTCTTGTAGTGTTTTGACTAAAGCTTTTCATGACATTTCATTAAGGGAATTCTGTTAACTTGTGAATAGGTGGTATATTAGTTCCAGAGCTTCAAAAGGTTATCCATCACCAATACTTTCAGTACTACTCTTGAGAACAAGTCATGCACACTCTGTGCAGCCAGCAGTGGGAGAGTTTTCCCTAGCTCAGCAATGTTTGAAATGTGTGGATCAAAGTTTACCTGACAATACCCCACATCCTTGTTGTGGTGCCCATATGCTAGCAGTACGTTATACAGGACCTTCTGCAGACAAGGGTCAGCCGTCTTGCGGAACTGGACATTGTCCGGGAAGGTCCTGTGCAAATCTGTAGGCAAATATGTGCTGCACTATAAAAATGATCCCGTCTTAATCCAAGGCTAATGCTAATGATGACTGAAGGTGAATAGTCACCCATTAGTGTTATACAAATTCCATCATGCTAACTAGTGGTCATTAAACACTTGTTACATTAGAATCTTTTGACAGAACCATGCCTTTAAAAACAAACATTCAAGGGTAAAATCAAACAGCAGTGAGCTCAAATTTCCCTGCAAGGAGTAGGCATGCAAACCTGTATGGATGGCCTCCATCAGCTTTGGGTCATGCTGGGCCTGGAGCAAGGACTGGTAATAGCCTGGGTTCTTCTCCATTTGCTCCTGGGAGCCACTCACTGCCATCCAGATTGAGGCGCGGTGCTCATTCGGGACTCCCTTGCGAATATAGCGCTTTACTGTGGAATAGGGGCACACGGCATCACAGCTGAAGGACTTCAGAACATGACAAATGGAGTAAGATGGTCTGGGGAAGGGGGAATACTACATACACATCAACGGTACTCCAGCACAAGAACTGAGACATTAGGCTCTATGACAATGGTCTCACTCCTTTGGACTCCATGCTCTACACATCTGCAGTTTCCCTGTTCTGACACACTCATCTCATTTGATTTACTTAATACCAAATTCTTCATGAGTTGGATCAGGCGAGTTAGAGCAGTAAATGCACCATAAGAAAGCAGAACTGGAACCATGAACTACAGCTCTAAGTCAAGAAAAGATTTCAATGTTCTGATTCAAAATGAGTTAGGACCAAATATATAGAACTTGCATTCATATAAATACATTGTGTGTGTATGTGTGTGTGTGTGTGTGTGTGTGTGTGTGTGTGTGTGTGTGTGTGTGTGTGTGTGTGTGTGTGTGTGTGTGTGTACGTGTTTGAAGATGCGGCTCACACTCACCCTTCACATTCCTCTCGACCTGGCTTTTCCCATGTAGAAGTTTGGACCACTTGATGGACCTTCTGGTGAGCACAACCAAGTACTCGGACATGAACTCTTCATAAGACTCGTAATCGAAGTCATCAGACCTCTTAAACCCATATGGGTCCACACTGGAGAGACAGGGACACTGCTAAGGGCGGGTGCAAGGAGGAATGAAGGCATCTATGTGAACGAATTAGGCAGTTTAGAGCCACAGGTGCAGTGTCACAAAGACAGCTTGAGATCACGAACTTGATTTTTGAGATCAAACCAACCAAGAGTTGGGAAGGCAACACAATGAACAAAACTGGAATGGGCCTGGCTGGTTATGCAGCATCTGTTTCTCTTTTTCGCGTTCATTCACACACATACAAACTGACACAAAAACACAAAGAAAGGAAATTTTCTCTGCCTGTGGACTGCTGACACCCATCTCAGATAATGTTTTCAGGGGCTAGGATTATATTCAGTAATTTATCATGGGTCTTAATCTTATGACAGTTTATAAGGGCAAGCTGGCAAGTGCGAGTTGAGCTTTAAACTGTAGAAAATATATTCATTATTAAAAGTCCAGAGAAATATGTCTGATAATGGTGGCATATAAAATAAATTTGCATCTACCTAGGTAGCATGAGTAGACATGCAGGAAAAGAACCTGTTTTTGCCTTTTGTTAGTGGACTGCAGGAACCAAACACAGACATTAAAAAATGCTTCACGTGGGCAAAAAGCCACGTAAGTACATAATGTAGTCATTAGTACTTTAACACTATTCCAGCATGGCTACACATCCCAAAACTTCCTGTTCATTTATAATAGGAAGCACTGATTGTGTCATATGCAGCTGCGCAGTACATGATGGAAGCACTGTGTCAAAACATGGGATTGCCGCACAGTGAGAAGCTGAGCCCAGTTTAACTTTATGCAAATGAACCAAACAAAGGTAAGTTTACCCAATCAGAAACTGTGTTTTTGTGAAGTTTCCTACAACTGAATACATGAAAATTTAACTCATCTTATCAAAAGTGCTGTGTCAATAATTAGTATATATCAGTAGTGTCCCATTCATCTCCTTTAACGTGACATACAGAGTCAGTGAGCAAAGAAGTTTTGTGTAGGCAGAAAAGTGCTATAATCGCCTTATATTTTTACCACTGTGCTTCAAGGATAAGGATGCAAACTACCAGTGTTTATTCACAAGGGATGTCCCTCCAAAATTCCAAACCCGATTGGGAAGCAACCCCAATGGGTTCCAACATCTTGTCTTAGCAAAACACGGTCCATAGGCTGCCAGTGACAATTTTTTTGAGGGGGGAGGTTGGGGGTTTAGAGGCGAGTGTTAACAGGCGTAACCGCACCAGAACAGTATAAACGTACCACAACAATAGAAGCAGAACTAAACAGTTTCAGTCACCTTTAACATTTAGCTAACTCATGTTAGTGGGACAAGTGACCACAAAGATGACTACATGTGTTAATCCATTGAGGTACTGATAAGTTTTATCTATAAATATGAGCTTCACTGTGAGATTCATTGGTCCATGCAGACTGCATAGGACTAATGAAGTACTTCCCATATTGCCATGCTGTGTACCTAATTATGAGAAATTGAAGGAATGGGGAAAATGAGTGTTCGGGGGAGTAATGAATTACATTAAAATAAATTACATTCAGTGTTTATGAGTCACTGAAAAAATATTGCATCTGGGAACATTATTTTATAGTTATGCAACATGAAACCCAAAAGCACCCTAAGGCAAGCAGACAATAACATTTTTTTTACCAAAAGTTATTTGTTATTAAAAACAAACATAAAACACAACCTTTGATGAAGGCTCATGAAAGAACTTTTGATTTTAAGTTCCAAGAATGTTTTAGGAATGCCAACTAACATCAACAAATGTTAACCTAAATACAGTGTTGCCAGAACATTATGAAAATGTTATCCCAAAAATTAGAAAACATGTTAAGTGCATGTTCTGTGTAATAGCCGTGTTGGGAGTCTCCACTCTGTCACTACTCATCTCACTTCTTCTGCGCTATTCCAAGTTTCACCAGCACTGCACAAGGGTTGTCGATAGAGTGTGGCATTGGGATAAAAGGATCACCTTAGCTCACCCAGCATCTGCCACGTTCCAGGGTTAGCGGTGCCAACTGCTTCGTGTAATGTTATAGGGTCTCTGGAATAAAAGTGCTCAGGTGTAAGCATGGGTAGATCCACCTTCCAGCGATCTCTGCCCTGCGCATCTCCAACCCTCATCAATGATTTACTCCTTTCATCCCAGGACATCTCTGGGTGGAGGAGCAGTGGCAGGGACATCTCCCTATCACCCTCTTCGGCTGACCCTGGGATTTGAACTTTTTCCCCCACTCCTCGTCCTTTCTAATGAACCAAAACCAGAAACTCCCTCGTTCTGCCTCCTCTGTAGAGTCTTATGCTTCTGTGGCTAAATGATGCTGTTCTTCTTTGGGATAACTGGCGTATGCCTGCCTCACTAAGCTGTGCAGTTTGGCAGACAGCACCACTGCCTCCTTCTCCTTCTCCACACGTATGTATTCCTGCAGGCTGGACACATTCCAAATGGGACGAATTTAATTCCAAACAGGCTGGTCTTAACTCTTAACTCTTACGAGGTATCTAACAGGAACTTTCTCAGGAGACACACACTCGCTGACACCAGCATGTCTACTCTGGAGGCAGAAAACACACTTTTGCTACTCTTGTAGCATCAGCAGAGAGAGCAGGAACATTGCACACAACATTAATAACGGTCTACTTCTCCATTTTTCAGTGTCTGGCTGAATCTTTGCTTAACATTATATAGTCCATTATAAATGTTTAAAAAGTAATCAATTTATTTATTTATTTAATTTTTTTAAACGCATTTACGTGTTGTTTTGTGAGAAGACAGAACAAGCAGAATTCCTGCAGTAAGTGTGAAGGCGACGACAAAAACAGCCTTAGCCATAGTCTTTTTATTTGCATAGTTTCCTGCAGAGGTAGTACCAGCAATACTAAATTACTTTTACACAATACGGTTAGTACATGCACTTACCATCTGTCTAGGCCTAAGAAGAAAAGACTGAAGCCCAAGGGTTAGTCATTCCACGACCAACAACAAAATATTCAACATACCGTGAAAACACGCGAGCTGTCCGTTCAGATAAATCTTTTCACATTCAGAAAGACTAGATAATTAAGACACTGTGACAAAAGCAATGGACTTGGGAAACTAAAGGAAACTGATACGTGCGTGACTAAATCTTTATGCAGTTGTGAGTGATTCTGTGAATAATTAATATAAACATTCAGCGTCATGTGCAAAGCGCTCTAGCATACCGCATAGGGATGGGGGCAATGTACAGATGGGAAAAAAACATTCGTGTTAAATAGTAATATTAAAGAATGAATAGTCAAGCATCTTTAAAACGAAATAAAGTAATAATAGTTTACCTAGAAACTCTTTCTTTCGCCGTGCTAGGTACATTGACGCGAAGCTGTGGCTGATGGTATGAATGGGTCCCGTTCCATTTCTTGTCCATTGTGAACTCGCAGGTTATTTACCGGCAGATCACGATACGCTGCTTTCCTGAGTGCATATTTACGATAGGCTCCAAGTCCAAAAATCAAGTTCATAAATTTTCAGCTCCTGCCGGGAACACGAGCTACTCCAGTCAGTATTAGTACCATGAATGAACAGCAAAAGTCCAAAGAAAGCATCGAGCTTATGTGTACGTAACCAACAGTGTTAGAAATGTAACAGTAAACACCAGGTCTTTTTCTGCTGAACTCACGTCATCATCAAACAGCCAATTTGACAGCTACGATAAAAGTAAATACTGAAAACCCTTCCACGTTACCACAGACTTGGTAAGCTATGCTAGACAGACGATATCTTATAGCTTACACTTGGCCACGTCTGGTCACCGAGGTGCAGTCTTTCGCAACTGGTTTTATAACATTTAACTTTTAGTTAATTAATATATCCAGTCGGGCGGGCATTCAACCCGCATTTTACCACGTCATTCGTTGGTTCCCCCGTTTCACACTCTTCGTAAAGCAACATGCTCGATGAATTCTCGGGAGCTCAAGGGCAGACGCCGATCAAGCTGGAGGCGGAACAGCCCGAGAGCCCTCACTGCCACGCGGCGCCCCCACTTACCAGGGCTACCGGCTTTTCGCAGGACTTCTGCACTCTACACCACGCCCTTAAACAGGTGTACTTACGGTGATCCTCCAGCAGCTAAGGGCAAGTACGTAGGCGAGGTTATTATTTTCGCTGCCATACTTAGTCCGTCTTACAGAATTTGTAAAACCTTCTTTAAAACCGTTTATTAGGCTGCCTGCTTATTATTCCTTTGAATATTCACGAACGTGGTCCCTAGTCCCAATTTTCTTATGGTTATGCATATTTCATTTTCACTCCAATTCCATGAGACGTTTCTTGCCTGGGATGTCTGTTGTCCCAGTCACGCTAAACCCCGTCTCCTCCGAGCTTTGCTAGGGCAACAGTGGTTGAAAGTGGATTAGCATCGTACCCATCAGTACGTCACCGTGACGCTTCGTGGCTCTCGCTTTTTTTGCCTCATGGCCAAAAATAAAAATAAAGATTCCCCCCGCCATATCCCTTTCAGTGAAGGACGGAAAATGTACAGTTCTTTATTGCTTTATTTTCAATGTGTACATGCGCTATGAGATAATCTTATCACCGCAGTAACACCAGGGATGGAAGCTTTGATGAGTCTATAGGGTTCTGCTGAAGTTTACTGTAAACATTGTAACCTGCTGTTCACAATTAAAATTTGATCCACCTCTACGCAGCTATATCCGTGTTTTGCTCAGTGTTGCAGGTATCATGTGATATTGTCGTTCTACTGAGTCACCTCCCAGTTTTGTGAAAGTCGAATAGTGACCTTTTAGGCTTTTGACATGTCTAACAAAAATGGACTACATAACCTATTCGTGAAGGTAATCCTATACATATTAACTTGGAACTTGGGTCAGTTAATAAAGTTATAAATTAGTACTAATTAAGCTGTGACACACAACAAACATTTTGCTTCATTTTGTTGTTAAACAATGTTACATTTTTTAATTTACTCTAGAGACGATGCAAAACCAATACAAAGACCCATACATATCAAAAATAAGTTTAACTTTTATGTATTTTAAGACTAGTCAAAACGTGTATGTATCAGTAATTAGACTATCTATTCAGTTGCCCTGTTTGTTCAACATGACACACCCTTGTGTGCTTTGAGTGTGCATGTTATTAAGGATATCCTGCTGAGAATCATAGAAGATCCCAGCTAGAATCCAGTTTCCATACCCTAATATTTAGTGTATATTGTTATATAATAAAGAACAAGTAAATCACTCTTGCAAAAATATAGAAGTAATTAACAGTTAGCCAATTTTCCTCTGTATACTGTATTTGTGCAGTAATTAAGGCGCCATCAGGTCCCAACAATTACTTTGTTTCATATCATAAATGTGCAGATATGTGTAATAAGAGTTTGTAACAGCAGAATAATATTGCAAAACTTGCAAAACATCAAATTCTTCCTCTCTATGAACATGCTTGAAATAATTGGAAACGCTTGAAATAAATAAACACTTTTCAGATTAACTGTGACTCCAACCGTTGCATCAAAATGTTGAGGCAAAATGGTTGGGCTCAGTGCTCAAGGGTCCAGTTTGTGCTCAGAATCCAAGCAAGGAAGACTGACCACATGTCTGGCAATTATGGATAACGGTAAACTGATAAATAAGCAATCATGCACAACTTAATTGCATATTTCCTGACAGGTCATTATGGTGAGATACTGTTAGGAGACACAGAATATGTTTGCAGACAGCTCTTTAATCTGCATTAATAGGATAATACAGCTCTTGTAAGAACAAGGTTACAAATAAAAATGACCTTTGGCCTAATAAAGTGTCCAAACAGTTTGAAAGTTGCACCTGATATCGCATGCAACATCACTGCTGCATGTTCTGTACTACCCAGTAATGCCCTTGCAAAAAACACAGGACCCCTGCGAAGGAGCTACAGCCACGATGACCCCGAGTCAGTGCATCTTGAGCAGCCCCGTGGTAGGGCCATGAGGAACAGATCTCTGGGCCTATAGTTTCCTTTTTTTGATGACAACTTGGAAATGGAAACAGAGACATTATCAAAACCCTTTGTTCAACTAATAAAGATTTTTTTAACAACTAATTAGTTTGCCTACAACAAAATATTGAAAAAAATAAGTTTAATATTTGATTCAACATAATATTTCACTGTATTCAAGGGCTCTGAACTAGAATGAACCATGGGCATATTTGCCCATGGTGTGTTTCATTAAATAGCTGTACAAACAATTATTCATACAAAACACCGTAAGACTGTATAAGAGACATGAAGGTTTCACCTTGACATTTTATTTTTGAAATCATTAAACCCTAAAGCCGTAAACAAAGATCCAGATAACAAGCACATGTATTTTATGTGAATATTTACCATCCTTGTAGTTAGAGTAGGTGTCCAGCTGGTACTGCAGAGCAACCAGCTGGAATCCCTATTACATCACTTTAGTTACTTTGCAACATAAAACACAGTAATTGAGGTCAATGTGCTTGTTTTCCTTACTAGTGTTAAATATTTCTGTTGAAAACAAGTGGACATGTACATATTAGTAGTTGCAGTGCTATGTAGGATGGTGGAGTCAAAATTGATATTCGATACTTGGAGAAAATGAGATAACACTCTTATTTAATAATCATTGTGAATATAATATAAACTGTTACTCTGATTTTTTTTTCTCTGTGCTCATATTGTGCATAATGTCTTGAGTTAATAGGCTCATAGGAATGTTATTGTGTTTTATTTTCTTGAGCATGTTTTTTTTTGAGCATTTCAAGGTGATTCATCAGTGAAGATGGGATTCAAGTTCAAATTCAGTTTTGATTCATCACTGATCTCTTGCCAACAATGGACTGAGCTTTGATTTTGGTGACCAGCAGTTGGACTGCAGAGAGCTGAAATACTAGAAGGTACAGGGAAGGAGCCTAACTGAAAGGGTCAGAAGTTGAATGTATCAGTAAACCTAATAGTCTTAGGCATATAAGGTTTCCTTGCAGGTACATCACTGTAATTAAATGTCCTGTATTTTGGTCTGTCCCTCATGGATGGTTGGCTCTCTTTCTCTTCCTTTGTTTCTGAAATGAATTGGCTGAACTTCCTGTTCAGTGTCTTCTGATTGTGGTCAGGAATCCTTGGTTCCAGTGTTTTGCCGCCTGTCTCAACATCTTCACAACTGAACACTAGGCTGTCTCTCTCATCGTCACTGCCATCTTGACATACTGAATCAAGGCACACATTTTCTGCACATTGGGTTTCCATTTGATGTGGGTGCTGTGACATATGGCTTTCACAACACTCAAGTGTTGTGCTCTTTGGTTGTTGGGCCAGAAGGAATGGACATGAAGAGGCTGTGGATTCAGCTGATGGTGCAAGATCATCGCCATCAGTGATGAGGGGTTTAGTTATCTCCCCTAAAAGAACACCGACGCTCAATTCCAGTGGATAAGATCCATGGCTTCTGTGTGGGAATGAAGAGTCTGTATGCCATTTCACTGCAACATCTTGGCCCTCCTCCATTTCCAGTTCCATAACATTCTGTTCTTTGCCATTTGCCTGATGGATAGGATTTTTGTGACAGTCCACGTTTATGTCTTGCTGAGACTTATGAGGCTGTATGGAACTTTTGCAACAGTTCACATCTTGGTGGACCCTAGTTGGCGAGTCTTGCTTTTCATATGGAGCAAATAGTAGTGTACCAGTGTAAAATCCCTGTTGATCCTTTGCAGTCTCAGATGGCGAAGACCTAAAGGTTTGTAATGGTGTCTCTGGAGATATTTTCGGTGGTGGAGGTGTGGACTCCATAAAGAGGAGCTCTTTGTTTTGTGGTAGCATTTCTGAACTCTGAACTGTGGTTGTCGATTTGGGCTTTTTTTCATGTGGTGGGTCCAAACACAGGCCAGATGCCACCCACACATTTTCATCAGGTTCCACACTCTCTGTTAGAGGGCCTGTTGAGGTGGCTAGTGACTGAACATCAGGTTGTGGTAAGACCGTGGCTAGATAGCCCCTTTGTGGAATACCCATCACTACAATTGCAGAGTCAAGCTCTAAGTGCCAGTTCTCCACTGCAGCAGTGAAGTAAATTGCCTCTATTTTTCCATACCTCACTTCCTGCTGTGTTGCATTCAGATTATTTTTCTGCTGATTCAGAGTCTCCCCTAACACACCCACACCATTGTTTATCAGTTTTTCTAAAGCAAAGACCTCTTCCTCAGGTGAACTGCACTGTGTCCCTTCTGCTGCTTGCAGGGTACTGTGCTGGTCCTCAGTATTACTGTAGCTCATCTGTTGCAGTAAATGCTGATGTTGGTCAAGAACCCCTAAATCTTGAGATTTCTGTTTTTTATTCAGTCCTTTCTTGCCTTTTCCAATGGACACATTTCTACATTTTTTCTCCTTAGTCTCAATTAAACCACTTCTACTCTGCACCTTTGCCAGACTTTCAAACTTTGTCATCAAGTTAGACAAAGTGGGGCTTTTGCTGATCTGTCTGACTAAATTCTGTGGTCCTTGCATTTTCCTAGTCTGGAGTTCCCTCTCTTTATGCTCAATAGCTGCAAACTTGGCAATCATATCCTGTACCCTGGATCTCCCCATCTTAACTCCTCGCCCGGTATCACTAATGGGTCTGTCCGGTTCCTTGGTTGCTTGAAGTCCTTTTAAGTTCAAAGAGCCCACTTGCCTTCTGTAGGTCACTGCTGGCTTTGGAGAGGCCAGTAGAAACCTGGACTGCAGAAGCTGGAAAGCAGTAGGCCGACGAATGGCATTACTCCCCATCTTCATGCCGTACTTACGCATGTTTATTTTCTTGGTTGGCCTCTCCTGGCTCCGAAGAGTCACACTGGGCAGCTCTTGGGTGATGTACTGCAGTAGACTGTCCAGAATCTCCCTGAACACTGGATTAGAAGAGCGATCCGAGATGAGCTTTTTAAGTGTCCTGCCATTTACTGTTGTCTCCGTAGCAACAGCTCCTTGATGCCCCTCCTGCTCTAGTCTGTTTGAAATAAAAGGGCCATTCTTTGTACACAGAATGGAGAAGCAACATCCTCAATAGAGTATTTGTACTAGTCAATGCTAGTCAATGTACACAGATCTGCACTTGTCTTCTGAAGTGGCAAGGGCAGGAATGAGGACACTATGGTGGTTATACTGTAGGAGACGGTCCACTGCTGTAATCATGCTTGGATTTCTCCATTACTAATGTTACTTAAACCCCTTTCTCACTGCACAATTTAGACACCATTTTAATCTTACAAAGAGTTCTTGATGTTACTAGATTTATTTTTAGGAAGTTTGGGTGATTGGTTGTAAATGAGAAGGCACATCTGATCTTTTAAAGGCATTGCATGATGCACATATATATGCATGATGCAAGTTTCTCACAACACTGCAGTAAATCATGTAGTATGAAAGGTGTTATAGATATTTATAGGTTGTGTAATTAAAAAGCAAGCTGATAGTTAAGATTTTCCATATGTGGCTTAATAAGCTGTAATAATACATGATTTTGGTAGGAAATCACATTGCTACAAATTAAGGTCTTTTGTCTTTAATACCTTTTTAATTAATTTACATTATAAACATGCACCAGCACATGCACATAAAAAGTACTCAACCCAACCAGACAGTTATGGACTTCACACCACAATCTTGTGGTGCACAGATGTCAGTTGAGTCAAATAATATACTGTCAGTGAACAGTTCTTCATTCTTTTAACACTGACATTTTTCCATGAGTATATGATCAATTAACTATTTTTAATTAAAACACAGATTTTCATTTTTTTTTAGTGAGTTATGATTAACAAATCAGTGCATTTTTTTAGCTTCTAGTTACAGTAGCTTAGATAGCAGGACTTAGAGGCCTGGGAGTATTTCACAAAGCAGGGTTTCCCACTTAGCCAGATAATGCAAGACAAAAGTCAAGACTGTCCAATAGGAGAGAGGGGGAAAAATCTATTGGACCATCCTTTCTTTGGGCTTAAGAATGCAGCATACTGAGAAAAATTACTTTATAAAAAGACACCCCAGATGTTAGTCTCTTAATCGACTAAGTAATTAAGGTCATAGAGAGGAGGATGCTAGGTACAGGCATGGGAAGAGTGAGCATCTCAATGACCTTGTGGACTTCCAGTTTGAGCGAGATAGTGAGAGGCGAGGTATTACTTCTCTGTGTCTTTTTCAGTAGCTGAGGCATGGTAGAGTTTAGCTCCTAGCTCCTCTAGTTTCTCCCTCTTGTCCAGGTGTTGGTACAATTCTGCAGGCACCTGCTTCAGCCCATAGAGCAGCCCGTAGAGGCAGCCAGCAATCAGCCCCGTAGCGCTGCTCTCTCCTGAACAGAGAGAGTGTCAGCTGTATGCATTAAGTGTTTAAAGTTGGATCCCAGACAACAGATATATGGGCTTTTGCCCATCTCTGTCCACATACATGCTCTTATTCAGTAGGTTCCTAGTAATGAATTGTGGTTTGGTTTGGTGTTGATGCATCACCTCCATGAAACATGGCCCGTTTACACAGCTCGCCCCAGTCAGAACCTGCAGCCAGCAAAGCATCATAGGCGATCATGGGAGCGTCATGGCCCCTGTGCCCCGCAAGACCTTCTGAGCTCCAGCGTTTATACACCTAGGAGACACACAGCACAATAATAATAATAATAATAATAATAATAATAATAATAATAATAATAATAAAACAATAACAGCATCATCATCATCATCATCATCACTGGTCCAGACATGAAAGATGGAAAAAAAAAAAAAAAAAACTTAAACTTTACAAGTGTGGTGCCCCCCTAAGGATGCACTGGGTAAAAGCATTGCTTAGCTGAACGCTGCTAATCTGGGCGAGTGGCCGAGGGGGGGGAGATGCTTGAACAGTGGCCAAAGACTAACAAAATCTCACACATGCCATCTAAAAGACTGAACCTTATCGGTCTCATCTGCATCGTAGCACTTGGGGAAAAGGGGCTTGTTCTGACCCTCCTCCTCTATTCTTCTCTCTTCCAAATAGAACTGCCATTTGGCCTCGAAGTAAAACCACTTCTCTTGGTACTCTGGGAAGGTAGGGGAGAAAGAAATAAACACAATTAATCCACATATCACAAATATTGTACATGGAATAAGCATCAGCTTTGGCAAAGTCACACGCAAGTCTCCAGTAAGTTATTGTGGTGAGAATCAAACAAGTCGAGTCCCTGTTACAAGACAAGTCATTGCAGCGTAATATGATACGAAATTCTGTTAGATGTACTTTTCATATCTGTAGACAGCAAACAGAACAGAGACAAAATATTTAACCCACATTATAATCTTACATTTATATCTAATCATTAGAAATCTAGTTTAGACCCATGAAAATCAAATTAGATTAATATTAATTCTGGAACTGTAGCCAGTATAGATAAAACTCAATCAGGAAGTCTGTTCAAAAATAGTAACACATCAGAAGCCCAGGTTAGAAAATCATGAAAAACATTTCACAAACTGAAGTCCAATTGATCTGAAGCCAAATCTAACATACCTTAAACTTAACTATAGTTTTATAGCTAACATTAGCATTCTAATGCTGCTTTCTAGATCATGAAGTCAGAGTCAAGTCTTTTCCGTGTTAGTCGGGCAAGACTGAAGTGCTTACATTTGTGACTCGAGTCCCTCACTTCTGCTTTGTTTTCTGTTTTACTGTGCATACATTTACTCTCATATTTTTATTTGTAAGGTGGGTACTGTTTTGGAGACAACAATGTATTTCAAACTAAAGTATTAAGAATAACAGAATAGCACAGTCATACACAAACTATAGTAATAAAATACATTTTAAAATGGTCCTCCTCAAATGTTTTCATACCCTTAGTTTTTGACATTGTGTATTGCCCCCTTTTGCATCAGTGACAGCTTGCAATCTTTTGTGATAATTGTGAATGAGGCCCTTTAACCATGTGGTAAATTAGCCTGTTCCTTTTGGCAAAAAGACTTCAGATCCTGAAAATTCTTTGGTTTCCTCAGTGATATTGGTCTGGAGACTGATTACTGTTCTAGAACTTTCTTCTGCTGCAGCCACTTAAGGGTTTATTTGGCCTTATGTTTTGGATCACTATCATGTAGCCCATACTCAGCTTCCTGGTTGATGAATGCAAATCCTCCTCCAGTATTTTCTGATAAGATGCTGTGTTCATCCTGCCATAAATTTCAATTAATTTCCCTGTGCCACTGTAGCTAGCATCCACAGCAGAGCTCTGCCTCCATGTTTAACAGCAGGTGTACTGCGCTTCTCTTCACAAGCCTTGTTAACTCCTCTCCAAACACAGCATTTATGGTTGTGGCCATAAAGTTCCATTTTGGTCTCATCACTCCAAATTATTTTGTTCCAGGTGTTTTGAGTCTTCTAGATGTTCTTTGGTGCATTGTAAGCATGCTGTTTGATGGTGGTGAAGCAGCAATGGCTTTTTTTTCTCTGGCAGAGCTATCTTGCAGCCTATTTTTGTTCAAGGAACTCTTTATTGTGTATAGTCAAACAACCACACCCCTTTGTTTCCTTTTGCAAATTTGTGAAGATCTACTTTTGCAGAGCTCTTCACAGTTCTTTAGCTTTCTGCAGGCTTCAGTAACAGCAGAGTCAGTGAAGGTCTGAATAAAAGGCACAAGGGATTCTCAACAATAAAGCCACTCACTGACTGTTTATGCACAGACACAAATTACAGTCAAACAAGGCACAGGTGTGGATACTTATCCTTCATTGGTATCTCAACCTGAGTGTTAAAATTAGCGTCTGCTATCAGCCAAAACATTCAGGGGTACGTAAACTGTTGATCAGAGCAATCCATATAATTTCAGTTCTGTGAGTGATTCATTTGATCAATATTCCTATATTAATGAAGGATGTTTTTCAGAGTCGCTCCTATTTTCCTAAAATAATATACATCTTAATTCTGCCAGGGGTAAACTGTGTACTATATACTGAAGTATGTTTTTGAAATTTGGGCACTCATTATTTATAAGACCTACTGTCAGAATTGTTAGAATTTGAGCTTGTTATTGCAGTTTCACATGTTTATACACATGCACATCCACACCCAGGTATACACTCACATGCACTCCTCACCTTTTCATAAGGCCCTCACCTGCTAAGTGTCGTATGGTTTTTCTGCAGTACTCTTCAGCTTTGGGGGTCACCTTCATGAGATCACGGCCCCAGGTCACCACTGGTTTGCCTTGCATTGCATATGAGGTGAACAGGGCAGTGCACAGAGCACCCAGGAACCCTGCACAAAAACCTACACTGTAACTCTCACCTGCATTCAGAGTGACAGGACTGCACTGCTGCTGGAGAATAAGGACCCATGTGTTTGGCCAGCCCATCGCTATGGCTCAACAGGGCATAAGGAGGATGGGGCTTTAGTGTGAAGGAATTATTCGAATCTAGCCTATCAGCACTATCATAAGGATAAGTTCTCCAAGGAGAGAGTAAGCGTTGACCTATGGGGTGGTGGTGGGTCATCCGGCCTGTTTCGATGCTCACTTCCACCAGGGTGTCCAGTCGCTCGGGCTGCCAGTAGCGCATGCCCACACACATGGCCTTGGTAGCTGCCCCAGAGCCGGAACCTTGAGGCACGGTTAAACTCGCATGAGTAAATTTAGATTTTGTAGCAATAGATACAGGCACATACAGAAGGACTGATTAACTGTACTGAGATATTTGCTGGCTGGATCAACCCTAGAGATGAACTCGTACCTTTCTCGTTGAATGGCGTATGCCAGGCAAGCAGGAAGTTGTTGGGTTTAAGGTGGGCGCAGCCTTCAACTGTGCTGGGGTCAGGGGCTCTGCCCTGCAGGGATACCATTGCATCCACGTACAGCCTCACCAGCTCTCTGTACAGATCCTCTAAACACCAGTAATCTTGGTAAAATAACACAACATAGTAGTGTCAGATATGCTGTGCATGACATTTTTCTCACATGCATGATGTTTTTTTTTTTCACAAAGTAAGCTCTCGGTGGTAAGGAGCAGGTGTCAGGGCATGACGCATGCTTTCTCTGGCTCTCCAGTTCGATGCTCCCATGTGGTATTAGCATGCGTCCAGCAATCCAGCTAGCTGAGCCACAGTGTGTTGGCCTAAGTTTAGCTATGATTAACATGTGTATGTGAGACCGGTACAGGCGTGTTTGGGCGGGACACTTCCCAGGCATTATTGGGAGCACCCATGCCCAGGAACGCACAGAGGCCTCTGTGCTCCATTACAGAACCAGCAGGCATGGACGAAGGTGTGGGCATTATTATAAGTGCACTTATTATTCAGTTAACCTTCTACACCTGAGGATACGCAGTGCAGACCACTCAAGCATGCTCTGGTCTCCACTTCGAGCATGGAAGTCTTGCTTGTTTACGCCCCTGGAGGATTCAGCACAGCCTGCTGGCTTCTGTGTGGCTTAGCCATATCATTTACCGTCAGCGCTTGAGCAGTGTTGGAATTCAGATAAGCAGGGTCCTCAGCACAGAACCTGTCATTGTGCCTCTTAGGATAACAGCAGGCTTTGAACACAGAAGATGAGAAGGGTCCCATGCCCAGACCCGCCATTGAACAGCTCTGACAGAAGATCGCACTTATTCTATTTTGAGCTCATCTGGCAACTGCAGTCAGAAATCTACTAGAGTTTAGAAGCTGCATGGTGCATGCCCATGGTGTGTTACAGAGGTGGGTGGATATGGATTTACATCAAGGTCTTTAAGGGATTATAGGGCTCACATAGCTTGAGTTATATATTGCTGTGATGTAGATTACAGTTAGGCATTAAGATGCCAATGTACTGGGTGACTGGAGAATTGGGAATTCGTACCTAGATGTATTCTAGTATAGATGAGCACTGAGATATGAGGGGTTGTTTTTTGGGGTGCGTATGCATGTCTGAGAATGTCATCAACTGTTTATGATACATGATCTGATCTCTGGACTAACACACTGCTGAATTATGAGTGATGCGCATTTTAGAGAGAGATAATAGTGGGTGTGTGACTTGGAAAGAGTTTGACAGGAGAGCTGCTATTTTTGGCAGGTGCTCACACAGCCAACAAAAACAGAAGCATACATTCCACCTAAGATCTCTTTCAGACCATATCAATTTAAATATGTTTAATAAGATTGCGGTTTTCTTCTATTTTTAACAATTAAAGAAAGAAGTGTTAATAAATAAGTCACTTAATAAAAAAAAGGGGGGGGGGGGGTTAGGAATACCTAGTGGAATTTCCCACTTAAACATTAAGAAAGAACATTAGAAAATACAGCAGCTTACAGTTTTAACACTAAATAAGTCACTCTGGAAGACCTGTTGCTGGTACAGTCTGACTCAGCCTTGTGTTACGTAGGTGTGTCTCGCTACAAATCCCACAAGGTCATTAACAAGCTACTAAACAATGAAGAAGGTCTCTCATATTCTCCAACAGAAACAGAGACAGCAGAGTAAAGTGGAGAGTCCAGCTAGTATATCTTTACAGTACTTTTAATCTTAGGTGGTGTGGAATTGAGGCCTTAATATACAGAATCTGATTTAATGTCTTTCTTTTTCACCTTGGTAGGACATGAAAAGTGACCTTTTTTTTCCTGTGTCCTATTAAATAGATGAAATCAGCTATGTGACCATTTTAAATAATATTTTGTAACATTTCGTAGAAGAAAATTCCTATATCTTAATTAGTACTATTTAGTTCATAAAGAAAAATATAAAAATGATACTTATTGCTCCTCTACACATACTTAAGAAACAAACAACTCCTGCATATTTAGGTTTCAGCAGTTCCAACAGTACTGCTCTGAACCTTGTTCCCTCTCACCTGAGTGGGCGTGTCCATACCTGTGACAAGGGCCTCTGCGGTGGTCATGAGCATCAATGTCCTGTCACTCAAAGGCCAGTTGTCTGGGTCCAGCTTAAGAGCCTCCAGCCCCCCAAGGGCCGAGAGCTCCTTTTGGATCTGAGCTCCTGAGGTGCAGTTTTCCCAGCGGCCTTTGCGGTATCCCAGGGCATCTCCTACGGCACTCAGTACCATTGCAGTCTGAAATTTCTCCATCAAAGGCCGTTTGGTTTTTAACCCGAAGCATCGAAGGAAACCACTTCAGCTTACTAGCACCAGAGTAAGCTCACTTCAGCCTTTCGGCTTAATTGCCCAGAGTCAATGTCAATATCTTCTTCACTCTCCAGTTAAAGCTTCAGATAGGACTCTTGTTCCCTTGATTTCCAAAAGCACAATACTGTATTCCACAGCTTGACAAAAACTCCCAAATACCCTTTTCTCTCTTCCCCTCCCAGCCACTCTTCCTAATCACCAGGTTCCCATCATCGCCTCCCACCGCCCTCCTCCCCCACATAGACACACACACACAAATACACTCATCCATCAAGGCCTTATCAACAAGCAGTCTTTCTTTGTGTGGTTATGCTAGCCTGTGATCAGGTGTCTCCTAAAAAGGCAATCCTCCATGGCTCCAGGGCGGAAGCCGATTCCATCAGCTGGTCTAGGATCAGCGCTAAGCCCTCTCTTAAATGCACAAGAATAGAATGGAACATTACTGGAGTCAGGCCCTGATTATGCCCTGCTCTGAGAAACCATCGCACAGTATGATTAAAATGCCCAGACATGATACTAGTGCTCAATTCCACCTGTACTGGCACACAGCTGACAGCTGATGTAAATTCCACAGACACTGACATCTTATGAAATACTATTCACTTCTGATCAGGAAAGTTAATGTCAAAGAAACCATCATAACACATGAGACTGTATAACAAAAAGACACAAAACTAAATACAAGTATAGACATTTGTCCCCCGAAAGGAAAGATTTTCCACTGTTTGTTAAAAAACATGCTTTATTTAACACCTTCCATACACCACAATCAAACAAATGGGTTCTAGTTTAACAATGGAGAAAAGCTTTTTTTATTTAAATAATCTTTATTTACATGAGTGGTAATACTGACTGATGAGCTGAACTTGACTACCCACTTCTCAATGGTCAAAACACATGACACTCTGCAAGATGGAGCATATGAGGACATCACCACACAGAGGCTTGCTTCCTTCACATGGAAATGAATGTCCGACACACTGAGCTGGACAACATTGGCAATCTGTAACAATTAAGTGAGGAGATCCAGAACACCATAGCACCTTGTCCAGAATTTAGCAAATAAAAAAAGCAATAAATACAATCAAAAAGGACACAAGAAAAGCCTTCTAGATAATGAACTGTAGTGTGCTAGTGTTTGCAGATTCAGGAGTCTGGGGGACAAATTACTGACAAATAATATTCACTGAAACAAAATCCTCTCTCAAAATCTCTATAATAGTGTTTTTAAAGGAGTCTGAAAATTTCAAATGGGACCAATTCCTAATTAACATTAAATGTTTTGCCTTTTTTTGTTGTGTTGAAACATGCATATTTTGCAAGGTGTGTGATAAGTATGGTATAACAACAACTAAGAGCTGTGTGAATAAATTTGAAACCTGGAAGAAAAAAAAAAAAGAATTTTGCTAAGAAAAGACTCTAAAACAAAGTTAAAAACAAAGGTTAGACTTCTCAAATGAAAAAGCACAAGCTTTGGATACAGATTAGTCCAAATACTTTCATCACATTAATAAATGTCACGTATCTATATGCTTTTGTAGCAATATGTCTTTACATATCTCTATTACATACAGTATATTACAACTGTAGCAATATCACTTCTGCTGGTGTTCTGAGCATTGCTGCATGTTGTTTTCTGACTGTTGCTTGACGAAACTGGATCTCATTTCTCAGATTAGTTCTTACACTGCTGTACACAACAGATCCGAACTTTACACTTAGAAATTTGTTCGTAACACGCAGTGCCACTGTAGGGGAATGTACACGACACTGCTTGACAGATACAGATGTCTGATTTCTTCGTTCTTTCCGTTTGCTTTACACAGATTAATACTGTGCACCAATCACAAATAACATGCACAATCTATTATCCTACAATACACCCATTCGTGGGCTCCATCCTTCGGAGTTGATATGCTGTCAACACTTATAGAACACCCGTTGCTGCCCGGCTGCGATATGTTGGGTGACTGAAGGCAGGGTTATGATGTCCATTGCCGAAATGACCTTGAGGCTAGGGCGACTCGAGATGGAAGGCGGGGTTTCCTCCAGCCTGATGACTTGGAGCTGACTCGCTGTCGCCCCATGGTGGCGAAAGTGCTTGATGCAATCTCACTCATTCCTGATAAGGTCTGACCAGTTATACAATTGTTCTTGAATCCAAGTTTGTTAACACAGACTTGCAACTTACAAGTCTCTTATATTTTTTGTGTTTCCTTTTCCTTACTTTTAATAAAAAATGTCTGATATAAGATGCCACTTCCCTCTCCAAGAGGTAGATGGTGATTATACATTTTTGCGCTTGCCTGCTGTAACAATTGGCCGAGCAAATTCCACAAAGTCATCTATAAGCACCGGCCACGCTCCTGAAAAGAAAAGACAATACAAGAAGCTTTAACTTTAACATCCTGTATCCATTTTAATGTTGTCTAATTTTTTATGTCTTTACAATGTGTATTAATGGTATATAACAAAGCTGACTTAAAAAAATAAAGGTTTGCTTCATTCGATTTGTATAAAAAAAAAAAAAAAAGGTTTTTTTTAAACCTATAGGTTTTGTATGCAAGTCTTTCTACTGGTATGATCAGACAATCTCACCTTCTTCATCATAGTTGGACATATCATCTGCAATCATATTCCCAAAGTCTAGAAGGAGATTCCATGTGTCTTTTGGGATAGATCGTTTGTGATGTTCCTTCAAGAGTAAAGAATTATGAGCGAAAGGTCATTTAAATTCATTGTGACAAAATTGACTGTACAAAGTTTATTCCTTGTATGCAGTCTAACAACAGTTTTATTGGTTTACCAGTAGAAACCTGTTCCAGAGGTCCAGGAACTTGAACCTGCCCGTCAGCACCAGGTTCCAATAAGCCACCGCCATCTCTAAATCTGAGTATGGAGAGACGAATGTTAAAGGGAAAGGGGTGCAGTGCAGGGAGTGAGCCACAGCTAGTGGGTCAGACAATGACCCACTGCGCAGGCCAGACAAGGCAGGAACACCACAAACCAACAGCACCCTTGTTTCTATGCCAGAACTAGTTATGTTAGCACAATAGCAGAAACCCCGATGCAGGGGATAACCATCTTAGGAGAAACAGGAAATCTGAGACCAGAAGCAGAGGCTTCTACAAGCACTGGGCAATTTCATTTAGCTGTTGTTCCCTTAATCATACACTCAGTACGAATATACATTAAAAGCAATTTTTTGCACTGGTTTTTGCCTTTTTTAGGTCAAGGCTGAGGCCATATGACACGTACCTAAACCCTTCTGGCCTGGGTTCTTGGCAAAGTTGAAGGTAAACTGGTAAAAGTCCTTAAACTTGCCCGAGTCCTTGAGCTCCTGTTCTAGTCGGGGTAAGATGGCCTTCAGCTTCTCAGGACTGTCACAACTAGAGAGGGACACATGGTAAAGGTTGACATCATAATATTTATAAGAATTAATAATTCCAACAGATCCATCCATTCCATTCAGTGAGAATGCACGAGTTTGCTTCAGCTTGCAATAGTTTTATGATGGCAAAAATGTAATACTTTCACATATGGGAAGCTCCAAGAAATCAAACACTACTAAAAATATTAGGCAGATGATGATAGAGATGTTTTACTTCCAGCAAAAAGTCAAGATGGAGAAAACGCCATTGCTGACCCAAGCTCGGCCATGCCATCCAGGAACTCTTTCCGGCTGAATTCACACTGGGTGGCTGCCCGGAACTTCCAGGCCACTACCAAAATGCTCATGCTGGCCGGGTCCAGAGTGAGGTCATCACAGAACTGCTGGATGCCATCAATTCCGATTTTATTTTCATCATGTGGGTCTATAGGAGAGGACGTATAAGAAAGTATGCTTTATTTCCACCCTACACAAAATATTGCTTAGAATCATTATTATACTGCCCTAATATCTAATATCACTTATGGTTACTAATATCACTGATGGTTACAATATTTGAATATGTTTTCTAACAAACCAAATGTTTTGTGTATTTTGCGGTATGAGCACACTGACCAGATCCAGAGCTTATACAGTGTCCTGTGAGCGTTTTAATCAATCACTGCATTCAAATGAAGTAGTTAAAAAATAAATTTGTTTAAAATAATACTGGTCAATCTTTGATTGTACCGCAAGGCATATCGCTATTTCAATAAGTAGCTATATAGCCTAATCACAATATAGTATTATCTACATCATGCAAGCCTATCACTGACACACTATCTCTAACCTAATTTTAGAAACATCTACAAATTTATCTTTAGGTATTATGGAATGAACATAGACATGACTAAAACCTTACACTAGTCAAACTACAAGAAGAAATGCATAGAGGCCTATAGCACTAGTCGATGACGATCACAATGTTTCAGGACATAAATGGATGAAATAAAGGAGAAAAATAAAAAGTCATAAGGTCAAGGTTGTTTACCTTTGTATCGGTTATACAGCTGATCCAGCTTCTTTCGGTCCACTGTGCTTTTCATGGATTCCTTGTAGTAGAGATCTGGGTTCTGGAAGTAGTTGTCTGTCGCCACCTCTAGTTTCCAGTCATTTTGCGAGAGGCAGTAGACAGCCGTCCTCTCCCCGGCTTGAGTAAAGGACATGAACTGGCGGACCTTGTCTTTCTGTGAAGACTTCAGCTTATGCTGCAGGAAACATGCACAACACAAAGAAGTACACGACTGGGTACTCAGGATTCCCTGAAATGCTTTTCTGGAAAAAGTGGACTAGTATGTGGTGTGTGTGTCTTGGGGCCCCCTGCTGATCTTAGAGACATGATATATATAGGACCATGAGCTCTATGAGGAACTCTCAGATTTAAGTCAAGAGAACTGCGTCAAAGACAAATGTTAATACATTAATGTCGCTAAATGCTAATGACTGTCATTGAACACACTGACACTAGTTAAGAATAAACCTGACAGAACAGAAAGGGGTAGGGTGGAGGTACTCGTATAAACCCTGGTTTAAGTTTTGCCCCATCGGTAAAAGTAAGCTAGCAACTCCAAAATAAGTCTTGCGGCCAGTGCTGATGCAAAACATCCAGGTAAAACCAGCCCGCCGACTGAAGAAAGCATTCACTCATTGTGAGCAGACGTCAGTAACAAGCCTCAACACAGGTCAATGAAACCACAGCATGACTACAGGTAGCATCTGCTATATTACTGACCAATAGCTAGATATATTTGAAAGGGCATGGAAACGCAACACAGGTTCGTTGATAGCTCACCGGCACGACGGCTGTCACGAGGAACCCAAGCATGCAAAATACCGTTTGGCCACCACGCCAAACGTTTGTGATGAAGAAAGTACAGGTCATTTGACAGCCTGCACTGCTCGTCGCTTTAAGTTACCACGACAAAAGAAACATTTTATCTCTGTTTCCGTAGCTGAATAAGAATGCCGGTTTACGCCTCCTCACTTGTGCAAATGTAGCTCTAACGTCTACCGTGCGAGAGGGTTAACATGAGAATTCCTGCAGGTCCTGACTCCCGACCCACCCGGCTTCGTCAACGGCATTAATAACCGTCGGCCTAACTCACTGGTCGGTAGGTCTAGACAGCCCCTCTGCCCTAACCCACATAAGCGGTATGCCAAAAAGGGAACGGTACGTAGGGAGCAAGTGCGAGTGTCGGCTCCCAAAATACCAACAACTGACCTTCCATGTCTCTGATAAATTGCTACAGTGGACCACAGTGACAATGCGACACAAGCTAGGGACAACTCCCTTTATCTAGCGAACAAACTTCCTCGGGCACATAAAATGCACTTGTCGCGTTCCGTACAACTCTGTCCCTGCTGGCATCTAAGTTTGCGTTTACCATTTTTATCTTACCTACCATTTTATCACCCGCTGTTTGACCAACTTGATAGCCAACAGACCCTTGTACGCATGCGCGGGAACCTACAGGGACTGCGCTAGAGAACGGGAGTGTTTGTTTACATTAGCACTGGGATTTGTAGTTCATCTTACACTAGCATTGGGATTTGTAGTTCTTCAATGTCGTGCTGTTGTCATCTGAGACTGATGGTAAAATATTGTCCAGAATGCATATTTAACAGTAATTAGCAACACATACTACACTTCTAACAAATAAAATGGACTACTTAATACATGAAACGGGTTATTACAGTGTACTGTAGTCTGATCATAGTTGTGATCCGAAGTCGTTGGAATTCCCCAAATAAACGTAATCTGCCTCAATTTAGCAAATTAAACGTTTAATATTTAGCATGGATACTATTTACAAGCGCTGTACGTAACTAGAGCTCGAGGTAAAACTACATAACCCACATTACAGTTCCCTTAGCCACCCAATCGGTTTGGTTTGTTTCGGAAGTGATGAACACGTTTGACTTAATTAGCTAGCTAGCTAAATAAATTACACAGCTATTACGCATAAGCAATGACAACTCAAGTGGGCAACATAATTACAAGCTCGATTGATATATTTGTAAAGAATGTATAAAAACTTCAAATTATGTTTACAGTTCTTTAGGTTAATTGTTGAAACAAATGTTAACTTGGCTATCGCTAGCGTAAGTTGGCTTGTCAGCTGAATCCGTTAGCTTAACTCGAATCGCAACACAAACAAGCTAGTCAGTTAGTTAGCACATTATGTTCTCAAGACATTTACGCAAACTCAGTTTCTCTCTCGGAACGTCAGCAGATAACGTACAACGAATGTGCAATTGCCGAGTAATATGACAATCAAATGCAAAGTTGTTAACTTACCTGTTGAACTGAACAAACTGGACTTATTAGCTAGCTAGCTATCTAGCAAGCAAGCTAGGTCCAGTGCCGCAAAACTTGGCTCTCAGTCACCCCCGACGCTGGCTGGTAGCTAGTATGTGGCGTCTGGAGAGGAGTGGCAACACAAGAGCCCGATTGTTTTCTTCATGTACTGAGGATTTCAGGTTTGCGCAGACAACGTCGAATTCCTCAAGGTATGTCATCCATCTTATTTTTGTCGCCATTACCTTATTCCTGACTTTTTCAGATAGAAGAGATGATGTAAGTGCCTTGTCGTTTTGATACCTCGTAGAGTTAACGTTAGAGACTTGATTAAATGAATGAAAGCTGATAAGTCGTCAGCCCAACACACATTTTTTATGCTACTTGCCAAACTTACCGCAAACATCTTTCCAGTTGAGCAGACAGGACTGCTCAAGGTGAATTCAGATCAAATTTCTTTTTAGTGAATAAGATATATGTATCCATATTCAACTTCTCACTTGGATATAGAACATAGTGTTCATGTAGGATAAGTGTTTGGGGACTTTTAACGTGTGTTTAAGCATGTTTGCCATGCGTGTATTCAATCAAACAGAGCTGCAGTTTACAAAGCAGCTTAAAACCGGTAATTTTAATTATTCAGTTCCAGTTTCTGTTCCATATCTTGGCCAACAACCTCTCACCCCACTCCTGGTAGAGGGTGTAATTTCCTTGACCTTCCTTAGATGCAATTAACTTCTGTTGTGTGACAGGTATGGTGTTTGAAACACTAGAAAATCACAGGGCTGTAAAGGTGCAGGGACTTTTCATTGTTTGAGCACTGGGCCCCACCTATATGAGCTTAGCTTGCCAAACCTGAGCCACCCCAGGCCAGGTGTCTGACAGTTCCTGAAAGAGCTCCAATTTTTTTGCTCTTTTTAACAACTGCTATTCTCTCCACTCTTTATTCCCCTGCCCCAAACACACACTCCATCCTTCCCAACATGCTCTCTTTCCACTGCAGTTGAAACGACAGCTGACTGGATGCAAACCTTGTGTACGCTGCTCTGCCTGGGCATTGTGGGGGCTATGCACCCGGGCGACCAGGTGGCCCAACATGCCATCAAGCTGCACCGTGGCCAGGGAGCAGCTGCCAACCACGGCCTCCGGTGGGTGTCGGAGAACTGCCGCCGGCTTGCAGGCCTCCTGCGGCAGAAGAACGCCGCTGTGCGGAAGCTGGGGGCGGCCGCGGCAGCAGCAGGGCGAGACCGGGCGCTCTCAGATGCAGAGCGGCTCTTCCAGGTGCACACGCTGGAGGTGTTCCAGAGGGAGCTGAACGAAAGTGAGAGATCCGTGTTCCAAGCCATGCTTGGACTGCAGCGCGTGCTCAAAGGTGACTTCAGGGATGTGGTGAACATGAAAGAGAGCAGCCGCCAGAGGCTGGAAGCACTACGGGAGGCTGCCATTAAAGTAAGGTCGGCCGCCACAGCAGTAAGGTCTGTAGAATGGCTGTCATCTTGCACAATCTTGTTGGCCATTGAAGAAATTCTTGTTGAAGAATGGAGGACATGGTAGTTTGATTCAGTAGGCTCAGTAGACTCCTTCCTTTTTTAAATTAACTTAAGGTCTTTGGTGAGGTTAAATTAACTTAATAATGAGTTCCTTATTATTATATCAGCAACCTTCAGTTATTGGTTCTTAGTTAATCATTGGTGACTAATAGATTGTTCTTGAGACACAGGAAGTAGCTATCATAGGCAGGTAGGTCTGGTTTACTGGTGTCTCTTTAGCAATGCCATGGTGTTGGTGTGTATTATTGAAGTGCTAAAGGGTTTGATTTATTTATTTATTTTTTCCTTTTTCCCCCCTGAACAACCTCTTATCTCACACTGAGGGACAGCACCCAGTTTGACTAGAGACAGCATTAGTTGGCAAAATAGACTGTTTGCCAGATACAAGTGAAATTTGTGTAATTGTGAGTGAGTGATTGTTCTGTTATGATAAAATTACAAAGAATTGTTTGCTTTGGAGAGGAGATTCAGGTGGCTTTGCAGAACCTAGCACCTATCTTCTTGATACCAGCCTCTGAAGTCCAAGGCTTCTGTAGATACTGTATATATGCTCCAGTACTTGGCCTTGTCTGTACTTTCTCACACTGCACATACTGCACAGACATACTGATTCTGAATGTCTGGGCTCATTCTGATATGGAGTGAACACACTCTATCGACAGGAGGAGCAGGAGTATGTGGAGCTGGTCGCGGCCGAGAAGCACCAGCAGGAAGCACTGAAGGTGGCACAGGACCAGAACAAGACCCTCTCCATGCTGGACGAGATCCTCGAGGATGTGCGGAGGGCTGCTGACCGCCTGGAGGAGGAGATCGAAGATCACGTCTTTGACAACAACAAGCAGGTAAGCCAGTAGGTGTGTCACATATGGAGGGGCTTACAGCAAGAATCCATGTGACCGGATGTATTTTGGATATAGTCTCTTGGTTAGGTTTGAAAGTCGGGCTTAAGCAAGGATGCCATGTTAAGAATAAGACTGCCACAACAAAAATACAGACTGACTTATCACTGTCATAATAATAATGTCCTAATAAATGTACACTTTCTGTCTTGTATTCAAATTTAAAACTAGTGTATAAATACTAAATGTGTTCAAAAGCCATTACAAATTATTGAATTGGGTTGTTGGGTATTTTCCTCACTATGTCAGAGTTGGTGGATCAAAAAATAAAATCTCAGCATTTCTCAGCACAGTTTTTTTTCTTTAGATTTCTTCCAAGGGAAAATCATCCTACAGGATCAATTTTGCAATTCGATTCTGATTGGCACCAAAGGTGGTTAAAGGAAAGTACTCAAGATAATCATGTAAATTAAGTAAAGAATACAAATGAGTTAAAAATAATCCAGTGGCGGTCACTCATCAAAAATAAAAAAGCAGTCAAGGTTTGTTCTTTCTTCTCTCCTATATGCTTACAGTCTTGTCTATTAGGAATGCAAACATTCATTTTGCCCTGGAAGTTGTAGTCTGGTGTCTTCCAATACAGGGTCTGGCTGACCAAGTTCAGCTAACTACTGAATAAGTGTGACCCTTCTTATGCTCTGTGATCTTAATACCACAGTTGGGCAGTGGAACGTAACATTTACTTATTTTACTCTTACATATGTCCTTGCTTTGTTTGTTTTTTATCTTGTTGTTTTGTCTTGTCATTGTTCTGTGACTCCATGGCACCAATACTGAGGCATTGCTGTTGTCTGAGTGACATTAAATGGTATGCAGTGGTTTGAAACAGTCAGATATGTTATTATCCAGCTTTGCCTCCTTCACCTTTTAAGGGAAGAGAGAATGCAAAGAATTGGAAAATCCAAAATGCTAAATATGGGACTGATTCAATCTTTCAAATATTCACACTCTAAGCTATAATGAGAATTGTGTAATGTCTAATGAAATGTCTAATCACAATACTATGCGTAAACCATAAAATGGGCAGAATAAATGTGACATCAAAAGCAAATAAGCAAATATCGAGAACTGTTTAAGTAAACTGTGAGCGTCCTAGCTGTGCCTTTTCATTCAGTTTGACACTTCTGTAAAGAAGCTTTGTGATGGTGTCTAAAAAAATGTTTTTTAATTAATATAAGAATAAAATCGACTACTTTGAGACTACATTGTCAATTTAAGTGATAAGTGCTTCATGCAGCACTTTTAAAAATGTTTGAGGAAAATATCTCCAGCTTTCAACATGGAGTTACTAATTAATTTGATGGTGTAAATTCCTGAAACAACTAAGTTGTTTACATATTTTAGCTTTTCTGTTGATCACTGAACTAATATATTCAGTTGTATCTGTGTGACATGGAGTCAACTAACATCTGACACCTGTGAACAGATATTCCAGCCCAAGCTAACTGGACTACATTCCACAGTTCTTCTGCATTCTTGGGTTTTGCATCAAAAACAGCATTTTTGATGTCACTCCACAAATTCTCAATCGGATTGAGGTCTGGGGATTGGGCTGGCCACTTCATAACATCAATCTTGTTGGTCTGTAACCAGGATGTTGCCTGCTTGCTGGTGTGAAACATCAATTTCAAGGGCATTTCTTCAGCATAAGGCAACATGACCTCTTCCAGTATTTTGATATATTCAGACTTGTCCATGGTGCCTGGTATGCGATAAATGGGTCCGACTCCAAAGTATGAGAAACCTCCCCAAACCATTATGCTTACACCTCCATGTTTTAGTCTTCACAGTGTACTGTGGCTTGAATTCAGTGTTTATGGGTCGTCTCACAAACTGTCTGTGGCCTTTAGACCCAATAAGAACAATCTTGCCCTCATCTGTCCTTAGAATGTTGCACCACTTCTCTTTAGGCCAGTCAATGTATTCTTTGGCAAACTGTAACCTTTTCAACACGTCTTTTTTTTCCAGCAATGGTACTTTACGAGGGTTTCTTGCAAATAGTTTGGCTTCACGTAGGCATCTTCTGATTGTTGCAGTACTCGCAGGTAACTGAAGATCATCTTTGATTTCCCTGGAGCTGATTATTGGATGCTTCTTTGCCATTCTTGTTATTCTATGATCTACGTGGATGGTAGTATTTCTTTTCCTACCACGTGTTTCTGGTTTTGTTTGCCATTTTAAAGCATTTGAGATCATTTTAGCTGAGCAGCCAATTATTTTCTGCACTTCTTTGTTTTCCCCTCTCCAATCAACTTCTTGATCAAAGTTCTTTCTCCTTCAGTGCAATGTCTGGAACGACCCATTTTACTCACTGAGCAAAGGCTAAAACCAGCAGGTTACAACATTTGCTGCCCTCCTTCTTTAAATAAGGGCCATAATTGACACCTGTTTCTTCATAGAATGAATGACCTCATTAATTGAACTCCACACTGCTATTAATTTGAACACGCCCCTTTCATTAAATGAGTCACTTATACCCAATTAGCAGCGTGCATGTCATGATTGTTGATTCTGTTGGTAGCCCATTACTCGGCTACACCTAGTCATGAATTTCCTTTTTTTTTTTTCCCCCATGTTGTGTTGTCTTTTCTGCCAAAATCAGTAATTAAATACATTAGTGATGTTGGACTGCTATTATTTTGCACATAACTGTACAAATTTGTATTTGAATACTTGATCTGCTTGTCCCCTCCCTAATTCTTTCCATCTGTGCTCTTCTGCAGATGAAGGGTGTTAATGTGGAGGCAGTCCTGAGAGTAGAGGAGGATGAAGAGGATAGTAAGAGGAGGAATGTGTCACGGCTGGTGGCAGAGAGTGACCTGGGACTGAGCATGCTCATTGACTCCCAGAACAACCAGTACGTCCTCACCAAGCCCCGGGACTCCACCATTCCTCGCGCTGACCACCACTTCATTAAGGTCTGCTCACCCCTGGTCATCCAGATTCAAAGCCAAAGGATGGTTTAGTTACCAGTCCTCTCCATGTGCTGAGATTGTAACGGAGTGTGCTTGGAGGGGTGGCACCACTCCTCAGCACACCGCATGAAGGCAGGGCCTGTGTTTTGCTCTTGCAGGATCTGGTTTCGGTGGTCATGCTTTCTCTGCCTTGTGGCTGGCTGTGTACTCTAATGGAACTGCCTCCTATGTTTGGGTACATAGTTTGTGGGGTTCTCCTAGGTCCCTCAGGACTCAACAGCATTCAGGTATTTTCAAAAATGCCCCCTGCTATTCTTCATTTTTTTCTTTTTACTTAAAAAGTCATAATTTTAGTATGGGAAGTGTATTGGTGGAGGGGTGGGGGGTGTTAATGTGTATTTGTCTGGATTATGAATTTTCTAAGATTTCTCTTTCTGTCTCCCTAGTCCATGGTTCAGGTAGAGACACTGGGGGAGCTGGGTGTGTTTTTCACCCTCTTCATGGTTGGCCTTGAGTTCTCACCTGAACGACTCCACAAGGTGATAAATCTTCTGGATGACATCATGGTTGCATGTTTTCGTAGCATGCATACTTGGCTTAATATTCTGAACAAGATGACATTGTGGAGTACTCGCAAGTCTGCATTCCTCTCTTAAATAGTTTTTCTTCTCTCTTACTCTGTGCAAAGGCAAACAGATTTGCCCATGTTTTTAGTCCTCAAAATTACGTGTTTACTTTTCTGCTTAATCGTAGGGCAGTTCTGTCATTCCTTTTTGTTCTGTGAAAGAGCAGTCTTTTTGAAGTCTTTGGACTTCACCAGAATGTCAGAAGTAATGACTGAGTACCCATTGTTGGCTCCTGCCATACTGTCAGTTTAATGAAATGTTGTTATAACTTGTTACTAAAGGTGGAGTGTGTGAGATATTCAGATTAGTTAGCTATGGCTGACTTTTTATGTGGTCATTATTTGTGGGTTAGAAAAAACTGGTTTTTCAGACTAAAAGACAAACACCCAGAACAGATAGCAGTGACTGGGTGTTTGCAGCTATATCGGAATAAGCTGCTACAGCAAAATAAAACTGTCATTGTCCATTATTTTTGGATTACTGATAGCTTTCTGTCTTTTAACATGATAATTAAAATGCTCTAACTGGATTCAAATGTTATTGGTGTTTATCAATGGACATTCTCCAGTGCTGTAGCATATTGATAAACAAAGCAAAAAAAAACTGTGGTGCTCAAAGCAAATGTTTTGGTTGATTTACATAAATAAAGATTATATCTGGTCATATATTTTCATGTAGGTTCCATCAGTGATGGTATTCATGTAGACAGGAAGTGTCTATTGTGGTTGTAATGGTGTATACTTTTCCCCAAAACACTTTGGGCTGAGTTTACATAAAGCTGCATGATTGGATGGCACCAACAGACCAAGCTCAAAAGTGAAAAATCCCGGCTGATGATGACTCAATACGGGGTTACTGCTTAAAGGGCTGTGAAGCTACTCTTCTATGAGCTGACATTTATAAACAGTTAAATATATTGTGCTTTTGTGCCTGTAGGTCTGGAAAATCTCTGTCCAAGGCTCTGGCTACCTTAGCTTCCTCATGGTGGGAGCAGGGCTTCTGTGGGGACAAATGTTTAGGCTCCACCCCACTCAGACTGTCTTCATTTCCAGTTGTCTATCACTGTCCAGCACTCCTCTTGTGTCACGGTTTCTGTCTGGTGGGACAAGGGGAGATAAAGAAGGTAAAAATGAGTAGGTCTTAGGTTCTGAAGAGACCAATCCCTAATGTGTGTGCATATTGATGAATTTTGATTCATAATTATTTATGGAGATTTTGAAAGTATGTGTTTGTGTAGGTGAACTGGACTATAGCAGTGTCCTGCTAGGAATGCTGGTAATGCAGGATGTTCAGCTGGGTCTGTTCATCGCTGTCATGCCAACTCTTATCCAAGCAAGCAATGGAGACATAGACAGGTGAATAAACACACACACACACAGCATTTTCTTTTGTACATCTGTGCACATGTTTCTGACCTCAGCATAACTGTTCTTTTGTTTGTTCCTTATATCAACATGCTGTCCCTGCAGTGTTTAATATAATTACTTATTGTGTACTGCCAAAACAGTGAGTTATATTGAGAATAAACATAACTAACCTATTTAATAATGTGGTGTAACTTTCAAACACTGCTCTTAAAGGACTAAACACCCAAGCTGTTTCTCTGGAGCTTGGATCCAAAATAATTAGCATAGTCAATGGGAATATCAGTATAAAATTACCTTCGGGCCAGACTTATTATTATTGGTTGGCATTCAGTATCCCAGTATTGAGTGGTTCTCTCTATCTGATTGGTTGCTTCATTTTTTTTTGCAGTGCTCTGATTGGAGGCTTACATGTTCTGGTGCTGCTGGCTCAAGTACTAGTCTCCCTTGCTGTTGTACTGCTGCTCTGCTGGCTCCTCAGAGCTCATCTGATTGGTCCATTCTACAGAAAGCTACATGCTGAGAGCAAAGGGAACAAAGAGATACTTGTGTTGGGGACAACAGCATTTGTGTTCTTAATGCTGACAGTGAGTGTCACAATTGTCGTCATCTCACAAATAACACGGTCAGTGGTTTGGCCAGGACCTAGGTAAAGCTAAGATGGCTTTATTGATTTTGTATAAGAATAAATATTATCTTTAAGCATTTGTAAAACCTCCTTTCTTTGGAAAGGCAAACTAACCATAGTGGCTGAGAAGACTTGACTAATATTCACAAATTTTCTACTTCTTTGGTTGTTACAGTTCTACCTCAGTAGGTTCACACATTGAAAATGTAACATGCCTAAATTGTGCAGGTGACAGAATTACTGGATATTTCCATGGAGCTAGGCTGTTTCCTTGCTGGAGCTGTCCTTTCCTCACAAGGTTCCATGGTCACCAGTGAGGTCACAAGCTGTGTTGAGCCAATCAGAGACTTCCTGGCAATTATCTTCTTTGCATCTATTGGTGAGTGCACTGTAAGGCCAAATAATATCTCGGCTTTTGTTTGAGTGGCTGAGTATCCCTGTCCTGGATACTTTCTGGATACAAGCTCTTCCATTTCCTAGGGTTAAAAATCCCTACCTCACTTCAGTTAAATTACGATTCTTTAGGAACACAGTGAGTGCATTATGAAATTAATAAAATTTAGAACACAATTTGATGAGGTCCACCATAAGATCAGAAATCACTGGTCTGCTCACTTTCAGTTTAGGAAATCCATGAAAATACTCTCAATTTAGGAACACCAATGTTCTCAGTGGTTGTCATTTCAGCAGACAGCCGACTTGCTTAGTCAAATATGTATTGCCACTTGGTCTACATTATCCTGAGTTAGCAGATATGGTTCTGTTTAAAAGTGAATGTGGCACCATGGACTTTCCCATAGTTAAATGTCTAGGGGAAGTTAGATGAAGACATTTTGCATTTTCTCAGACACCTCAAAGTCATCATATGTTTTGAAAGAGATTAGTTCAACATAGAAAAATACTTAACTTTGTATATTGCTTCTTACAGGGCTGCACGTGTTCCCAACTTTTGTCCTTTATGAGCTGACCATCCTTCTGGTGTTAACCTTGACACTGGTGGTCATGAAGGTAACTGCATACTGTTTAATCGGTTTTGATGGCTTGTCGGTGCTTTTGTCATTTTCTTAATCAATATGAGTTTTCCTTCTCTGTTTGTCTTGTTCAATAATTCCCTGTTTCCTCTCCAAGTTTGTCATGGCAATGCTGGTGCTGTCAACCATCCTTCCCCCCGGCTCCCGCCACATTCGTTGGCTGGTATCAGCTGGCCTGGCACAAGTCAGTGAGTTCTCCTTTGTCCTGGGCAGCCGTGCCCGCAGAGCTGGCATTATCTCTCGAGAGGTGAGCCCTGGCACTAGAAACTTTTAGTGTACTGTTGTAGTTGTAGTTCTTACCACTAAGTGATTAGGGCTAAGACTAATCAGTTAGGTCATTTGCCTTTCGGTTAGAACATTTATCTTTCTCCAACAACAAAGTTAGCAGTTAGCTTTAGCCAAAGTGTGCTGGAATTTGAGAACGGACTATGAGAATCCAGTTACCTTAGATTGGATTGGCACACCACCGCAAATTTAGTTTGAGGGAGAAGATTGGTTTGGCAAGCTTTCTATTTTCAGAGTTATTTATATCTTTTTGAGCAGCTTTAACTCCATGCTTACATTCTTACTTGTCTTTTTAAGACATTACCATCATGTTGTCATGCTCCTTTTTTCTCTTGAGGTGTACCTGCTTGTTCTCAGCGTCACCACATTAAGTCTGCTGTTAGCACCGGTACTATGGAGAGCTGCTACTCTTAAATGCATTCCTAGGAATGAGAAAAGACAGGTCACCTGACCCACCCTCGGTGTTGAGGAGGCCTACCTCTGTACTACTGTGGAAAGCTGTGGTATAGCAAGGGCTGTGAAGTGAGGTCTTTGGGCATTGACGCACAGAAACTGTATCGCAATAGATCAATACACTATGAGGTATTGATCCCTCTGGGATTATGGAACCCTGCTGCATCACGCATTCTAGAATCATGGTGTGTAAGAGCATTTTTCCTCCTTCTGCTATGGGGCATGTTTAGAGCTCTGACCAGTTGAGTGCACAAAAGGACAAAGGATGACCCAGACTTCCATATCTGTGTCTGCATTGTGGCTTGAGCGCATAATCTTTAATATTGTATAAAGATCTCTATTTATTCCTGTAGATTTGCAAGCTACTCTACTCATACTAGGAAGCGCCTAAACGTGCCTTGATATCAGCTGATGTCAGCCAATGCCAAGATACACACTAGCAAATAACCTGGCTGAAATCACATGAGGCATGTACGTACGAGTGGGCATAATGCATACTCGTTCTTTCAGTGGCATCAGTCTTTGAAATCTCCGAATTGATTTTTGCACATGTAGTTTGCACATTCTTGTAGACTGTTATAAAGATCATGAAGGAATGAAACTGCAATGGAGGAAAAGTGCATAGTTAATGTCAAACACATTCCAGTCCTCTAATGTAAAGAACGTGGCCACTTTTAGGAGTGGCAGTGTTTAATTTTCTTGAATGTCAAATAAATTATTTTTCAAAATCTGTATCTGAATGTGTGAGAAGTTCCTTCTGTAAACCAATCTTACTCTCTTATGAAAACATGAAAATACATGGGTAATCCCATTCAACATTATAGCCTACTGTAAATGTCTTAGAAGGAAAGGTTAGAACAATGGTTAAATATATGACCTTATTTCCTTTCTGTTGTCCTTTTTAAGAAGCTAATATGAGCTAATTGGTGCTGCCTGATTGACTCTAGGGATTGGTTCTGTTCTGTAGAGAGGATTTTCAGATTTCAATTGCATTAGGTTAAAACTGAAAGAATAACTAACTTATTTGTTAGAAGGAGGTGAACTGACATCGCTTGTAATATTTCCTAGATTAGATTTTGTGCAATAGTATTGAGTTAGTGCTGGTGGGAGCACACTTCAGACTACATGGGTAACGACTACATTTCAGATTGTACATGGGTACAGTTGTATACAATAATAAAACGTAACTTGTGCACAGTACAGTAACCTAAAGAATTGCTCTACAGTCGTGCAACATTAAAATCCTTATTCATTACATGCTTATGTGTTTTTTTTTTTTCTTTATTCCAATAAGAAAATAAAGAATACATGTCAATTATACATGAAATTGAAATGGGGCTCTTTGAAAATATTAATAAGGAAGTAATCTGGCCTTTTCCTGTACAATTCCTGTACAATAGCATATTCCTTTTGGTGAAATAGTATATATGTTGTGTACAAATGTATCACATTTTTGTCAATCAAATTGATACCATTTAAGAGAAGTCCTGGCATTACAGTTCTTTGTGTACTTTAAATATATTAAACCCAAAGGTAGAGCATTCACAACAGAATTGCAGATACTAGAAAATTATGAACACACACAAAACACTCACATATTAGTAAATTACCATTGTTTTCAAACAAGCCAAGAACAAAAATAATGCTTCTTTTAAACCATTTATCAAACAAATAAGGACTTTTTCAGACAATTACATTGCAATTATTCCAGATGATTGCTTTGTAAGGAGAAAAGTTGTGAACATAGTTAAAAGTTGTGTCATTTATTTGCTTGTTAAGATGGAGACAAAAATACCTTCCAATACTTCATGTCTGTTGCCTAGGTTAGTTAGTTAAGAGTAGAACCCATATAAACCCCTATGCTGACCAGCTAAGGTTATCTAATTATGGGTATCGACAAGGGGCTGAAGTGGCTACAGGTTTGCATATTAACTGAGCAAGAGCACAGCTCATACTACTGTCTACATCCCATTACCTGCCTTTGCCAGTTCTCATTATGCATTCACATTAATACACAAGCCATCTACATTACAGTTTACACCTGTACACTTGCTATTCTTAGCACTATATTGCATTTTATTACTATATTTTAACTTCTGCACTATATTATATCTTATTTTTTTGTGTCTTTCTTATCTAAAGATGTCATTTGAACATTGTTGAAGGGATCAAGGGGGAGCCTATTTAAGATTTTGCCAGGTTTTGCCAGTGACTACTTCACTGTTGTGCACATGACTAATAAAGAACTTAAGTAATCATGATAAATTTTTTTTAACAGACATGAAAACTTCATTCCAAACAGCAACTCTAAATCTTCATTCCAAACTGCAACTTCTAGGGCAATGCTGCTGTGCCAATGAGATATGCATGGAATGTGGGGAAGATTTTCATATTCCCAGACTACCTCACCCACACCTTATAGACGGAAGAAACAAATAGTCCCTACCAGTGGTGAGGATGAAGAAACAGATAAACTACAAAATGCTCACATTGCATCTGTACTGACCCCATCAGTCTAATTTCCTCCAGTATTACACTTAATTGTCCAGTGCTGCCACGGTTTTCCCTATGTTTTTTTCAAGATACAATATCACTGAATAGTTACTGATTTAGTATTACACTTAATAAAATAGTGTAAATGGGTAATAAAATGAATAATAGCAATTTAGATTGTTTCAGTTGAGAATGCTAATCACAACTTGGCCTTTTATTAGCACATTTATAGCACACCTTTTAGCCAAGCTTTTAAAAACCTCACAGTGTATCCTACAGTATCTGGCCTCACAGTGTCCTGGACACCACTATTTTAACGTTTCGGAAAAAGTCAGTCGATGTCTGGCCAACTCAGATTTTTGTGTAGAGATAAAGCTTAGGACCATGATTTTTTTGGTGGTTTTACAGCACATCGTTAGCACCATTTGATAAATGCGATTCAAATTCACCTAATGCAATAGCTTTAAACCTCATAACATTAAGCAAATAATTCCATCCATGCAAAAATCATCATCAATTGCAAATTAATTATTAACCTTGTGTTTGGATGGTGTCATCTCAGACTCTCTTGACTGCAATTTCATCTGTTTTCAGATGCATTTCACATCGGAGCAAGACAAATGTCTCTGGCAATTGGAAATTCACAAGTGATGTACCTTTATAGAAACCCTCACCATCTCGAACACATATAGTGCAGTTTTTATATTAACGATATTTCTGTAGCTACCCAGTTCATTATATGTCAACTAGCCTAACTTCACTAGTGCTCCAGAACCGGGCTTGTACATATTTAGTTTTTCATCTTCATTTGCATACAAAGTTATTGTAGTCCTGTACGTCTTGTGTTTTGTTAGATATATCCCAGCCAGAATATGGCAAATCATCTTTAGATGCCATCTAGATAGCTTCCTTGCTGCTAACTTCTAAATCACTGCAAATGTATATTTGCTCTTTTTTACAGATGCTTGGACTCTTGAATATACTGCCTAGGAGAACAGCTGCAGTAATAACTATATTGGAGTTGAAATAATTTAGACACTTTTTGGGCCCTAAGTTGTGACACACTACATTATGAAGTGATCATGTAAAGATTCACAGGTTCTGCCATTGTTTGCTTTTTGGATAAGGAGGAGTGTTTGGATCCTGACTATTACATAACATACGGATGTGGAATACGTAACAAGAAAATAGGGGAAAAAACTTAACCATAATGGGAGCGTCTGTATGAAGAGGAATTTGTGCCAAAGTGAAATATAATCATGTCAGTAGAAAAACATGAACTGCAATACACACATGCCATTACATTTCAATAGCAACATGCAGAGTAAGTGCGAGAAAGCAAAGCCTCTCTTCTAACGTTTTCACGTTGTTTGACCTCTACTGAAAACAATACATGGTTCTTTCCATTAAAAAAAAACAAACAGTATTGAAAAGTAATGTCGTGTGTATTGCACTTTTTCCATGTGATTGCAATTCAATTGGCAAGATTTCCTCTCCGAAGATCTAAACACACTAATCGACAAGACTTTCCACACAAGAAAAGGGACCCGTTTCGGGAGGCGCGCAAAAAATTGAAACGACACTGGAGGCGGGCCATAATGTTGACAGCGTTTACACGTCACAATATGCATATCCAATCAAAAAACACCAACGCAGGACACCGCCAAGATTAGTTTGATGGCTAACTCAACAATATAGCTGGGCTAAGAGTTGTTTAGCTAATCCAGCTAGCCATCTATCTTGCTTAATTTCGCGTCAGCAGTAATAACCAGCATAAAATTTGATATAACTTGTTTCGCAGCGACATCCAGAGTAGACTGCTGCGAGTTATGATGAGGACATGAACCGTGGAAACATAGCCAAGGTAGACATCACACATCAGCCTCTATCAAACCTTTTAGCTCAGGTGATTTGTCTTAAGCTAAGTTAGCTAGCTAGCTAACGTTCGCTTTTGGATAGCTAACTCTAGCTATCTAGATAGAATCATAACTCTCTAACCCACTGTCTTACATTATTCTCAACCTTCGACTTTATTCCTTTAAGTTAGAGCAAAGATAGTCACTTAGCCAACGCTAGCTAGATCCTCGTTTATTAAGCTATGTTTACATTGCAAGTTAACATTAGGCTACTAGCTACCACTGTTATGATAACCGGAATAAACTATTCTCTCGAAAATTAAACTAAATTTCGAGCTAAATTTCTTTGCATTGTCTAGCTGGACACGTCCTTTCGAACTATCGTTCCTTATGTAGAGTGGATGTTGAAACTAAAGTTACTTCCCATAGGGGGTTTGTATTCCCATAGGGGTTTGTATGGGATCATGTGCAGTTATGTTCTGCGCTGAGATGCGTTGGAGCCAATTTACTGCTGCTTGTGTTTTCATTTCGGCATTATTTCAAGCTAGCTAGCAAAGGCTCTGCTGGATCAGGTTCTCGTGGCCAACATAGCTAGCTACAGTTACACAGAGAAGTTAAAACAGACTAACGTTACTCCGTGAAACTTGACAATTACAAACGACCCGAAATTGTAGGTCAGGCATTTAGTTCGATCAAAATTATGAAAATACGGATGGGCCACTTTGTATTCTTTTTGGTTCGTAAGAAACATGTTTACTTTTGGATTATTTTCTTTTGTATCACTTATGCTTCCTGTGTGGAGTATGGATTTAGCCCCCTCTTCCTCTGGGGCAGGACAGCTAGGTTAGGTTAGCTAGGACCGTTAAATGCTGCCGACACATCTGACTTTATAAAACGTCCCAGCAAATATAGCTCGCTAGCTAAAGTTCCTGAAACAGAAATGTATTTTCCTTGAATACAATTATTGGCATGTTGATTTACTAATGAGATTTTGATATACAGCCACGATTTTACTAAGATGGGCTGTGAGGAATTAACTGCTGAGAAACAGGAGTTGCTTTTCTTGCTCCCAATTCTGTCATCGAGTGGGACTGACACTTAATAGGTTTCTTGGCCAAGTTGTTAACAGTCGAAGCAATTTTGAGAAGATTTGATAACAGCAAAAACGAGAATAAGCCCATAAGCACCCATTGGCGGTTAGAGAGAGGCTTTTCACCAGGTCCTGAAGTTCAGACGGTCGTTTCAGCTGTATCGAAAGCTGATAATGTGGTTCCTCAAAGAATGAGTAACGTTACCACAGAGTAAAAGGTCACAATATATTTTATGTTGCTTATTCTTGCAATATTGAATTTTGCGATATTGATCTCACAGAATGCTGTAGTATGTGCATAGGCCCTCTTACAAATTGCTGTTTTTGGTTTGTATACTGTCAACATCCTGACTAATCTAGGTAATTCCAGCAATTTCTTGTGGTATTAATTATAATAGTGAAAACAATTATTCTAGTAGTAGTAGTAGCAACCTATAGAAAAACAATTATTTTATGCATTTCAGAATTGTTTACGTCTTCTGTGTAATCCGCTTTTCATTTCTCTTTAAACAGATGTGAAAGGTCTTAAGTTTCTCTTACTGTTGACCAGACAGGGATCAAAGATACACAGCTGAAAAGACCTTCTTGCAATATCAGCAAGAGACTGACACAATGGCAAAAGATGTAAGTTTCATTGAACATTATTGTAGTGTTAAGTGCTGTGATGCTGCTATGAAAGGCTAGAAAAATAAATTCAACGTCAAATGTTTTAGCTCATTGGTAATCTATGTACAGTTTGGATTGGACACTTTTTTCTTTTCTCTGAATCATTCCTGAATACTAGTTTTATTCACTCTGTTCATAACTTGATCGATATAACATAGTTTGCCTTTGTTACACAGGCATGTGGTAAAAACGGCCCTCACTTCGTCTTCTCTGTACGGCACATTGGCTGTGGAAATGTTTATTGAAAGTTAACTTCCTTTTTAAAAATATTTTTTGAATAGTGAAGCAAGAGGTGCTGAGGGTTATTAAATATTGAATACAAGTTTTCCCTTGTGCAAGCAGTACTGTTTTACTTGCTCATTATGTAGCCATGAGAGAAAACTGTTTTTGTTCCACTTCTGTGTGTGTGTGTGACCACCGTTGGCACTCAGAGCAAAACTGCACAACTTGCACGTGTGACTCTCACTTGGTTTTGGTTGTGCTCCATGGTTGTCTTTATATATATAATATAAAATTTTTAGAAGCAGTGTTGTTCCCATGTTACGCAGTTTCTAGCAAAACACAACACGTGAGGTCATCATATTTGTATGCTTGATCAAACCAGATGTGATCAACCATAAAATTATGAATAATAATAATATGAATAATATGAGGTCAGAAATGTCCAGTAGTGAACGGTTTCACTTGTGTTCGTTTATGCCAGTGTGTTTCCAGTGTTTTCCATGGGACTGTAGTGAACATGTTTTCACTTTCTGTGATTAGTTTGTGATGTTTCCAGACCTGGAATGATTCTAAGGCAAGTTTGGATATTTGTGCAAAATAAGTTGATTATGCTTAGACCTTGTGTACTAATCGTAGCCTATATAGCAAAGATTTGGAGTAAAGAGAGCTGACCTTTGTGATTATTAACCTTAGTGTTGTACAGATGCTACCACATATTTTTGGGTTTATCATGGATGCCTGTGACATGGTACAAAAGCGTATAATTTTGTTGATGGATTATGATATTGTTGATGTATGGCTTTAATGCTAATTATGAACACTTTCACATTCTAAGGCTGGGCTAAAAGAGAGCAGTAGAGAGCTGAAGGTTTTCAACACTCAGAACGTCAGTCCTGGAAAAGGTGCGTACACCTGTCTGGAACTCAGTAGTTTTTGTTACAGATGTAGAATCACTGAACTTGGGGCCTTGTTGCTTGTTCAGCAGCCCTTAACTCAAAGGTTCATGGTCATGACCTCTCCAGGTGCACATTTCTGTTCCTTGACAGTTAGCCTTACCTTTAAAAGTGCTGTGAAATGTGGTTGTCACTTGATATGGGCTTTTCAAGGGCTAATGCCGATGCATATTCTTAGAAAGCAGTGTGCCCAGTAACAGACTTGAGGGACAGTTTAAGACTATTAATTAAACATACATTTTACTCTACTGACATTGCCAAGTAAAAAATAATGTAACTTGTCATAAATGATGCTATATTTCATAGAATCTTATCACACTAACTACAGTGAGTTGCCTGTGTTGCTTCATACTTGGTAGGATTTCAGTGAACGTTCATCTAAATATGTTAGTAATTGGCATCTGATAGTAGCCTAAATCTTCAACACTACAAAGTCTTACCTCAACTTTATGCAACATAAGGATGACCTGTTTTACATCACAATGGGAGAAATTATGCTGAAATAAATTAGTCCTTTATTGGACCCAGTGCAGGATTACGTAGGATGGGTTTTCCTTTCCTGTACCTAGTGCAGTATTCATAGGACATGTTTTCTGTTACTGGACCAGTGCAGGATGGTTAGTAGCAACAGACGCTGAGGAACATTAGCCAAGGGACCAGGATAGCTAGCTAGTTAGCCCATAGCACAGATTGCCACTCCTACTGGCCATATTATTTGCCACATAATTTACCTAATCTTAGCAAAACTAAGAAACTAACACTAGATTTTTGAGGCACTTGGCTGGGAAACTAAAATTATATTAGATATCCTCACATACAATTGTGGAATATTTAGAATGACCATTGATCTTACACCTGCTGGTTAACCGAAACTCTAGCCAGTATAGTTTGATATTATTTGTCTGAGCTTCTACTTGTTTTGCACTTGATCCCTGTATTTCAATACTGTTCAAAGGTATATTGAACTTTAACCTACTGTACAGACTAGGATACATTCTATGAGTAAATGACAGAGCACTTTTGTAAATCGCTCTGGATCAGAGAGTCTGCTAAATGCCAAAAATGTAAATGTAAAATGTTATTGTAGCCCAAATTAAGCATGGAAACTAGAAATCTAAGTCAGTTTTCTCACCATTTTCACAGGTAAGTGAGTCTAGTAGCAATACATCTCCAGCCACTGCCATCATCTGTTTTAATTTGGTTTGGGTTTGAGATATTGTCATTGGCAGATGCTGTTATTTGGCACATGCTGTTATCCCAAAAAAGGCAAATATCAGACTGGTATATTGGTTTGCTGATTATATTGGTTGACCACTGGTGTGATGTAGTCACAGTTGTGCTGTCTGCTAAGAGGCTGAAGCAGATAACAGTAGCACAGAGTTCAAAGATTTGGACATTTCATCTGCCATTCAACAAACTGTTAACTTGTATCTTAATAGCCTTAGCAACGCTTATTAAGCCTAGGTTACTGTGTTAACTGTAATATTAGCATACTGTTTTTTTTCTCCAGCAGAGGGCAGTCATCCAGCATGTTTCATGAACACAAAACACAGAACCCTACTCTCCGCACCATTCACAAAACCCAAAAACATTTAATTTTTTTTTTTTTTTTTGTGCACCTTATGCTACATATTAACTCTTTGGTTCACTAAGCACACAACTGAGATTTGCATAGTATTTGATGTACCAAATAAGAGATTTGGTAGACAATACAACTTCTGCTCTCTCCTTGTCAGGTACTGCTATCCTGTCACTCGTCAACATCCATCCCTCCATTACCGGAGTCAAACAGATAATGCCCAAAACGCTGGCTACCACAAGCGTGAACGTAGTGCCACACATGGTAAGACACTGCTAATGGGGGTGTTTCTTGTGGCCCAGTACTCTTAATAGTAGTGATGTGCTCTCCAGTGACAGCTTATGGCCAATGGATCTTAGAAAGCTCATGCAGTAGCAGCACGAGACTCCAGCTGTTTGATGACATTTTGCATTCTCAAGATCCCCCTTTTCAGACAGCAGCACCCACTGGCAGCCCTTGATAATCAGAGCGAGGCCTTTCTCACGGTGGGAGTCTTGGTGTTCTGCTCGTCCAGTATGGTCCCTGTCACAACTCTTTCCTCTCTGAATGGTGTAGTGAGTCTCCATAGCGACAAAGTCCTCCATTAACATTGTGTGAGGTGACCCGGGAGAGTTCCACCCTAAGCTGATCACAGAAGTTTCGAGTCAGCGGGATTAGAGCCCACGTCAGTATTATCGTTCTATTAATGACAAGCCCTCGGCCAGAGGCAGGCAGGGTGTGACTGCAGGAAGTTGCAGTGTCCCACCTCTGTGTTGTGTTAGATGGGAATATATATGATACTTAAGATGGCAAAATTACTGTTATAATTCAATAGTTGGACCTAATTTCCTCTCAAGTATTGAGGAAACATTTCATTAGCACGACCCAACCAACTCTAACTATGCAAATTTGATTGTGTAACTTAGAAACCTGCAGAACAGGGATGGGAGGTTTGGTTTTGTGGAATTTTTGTTTATTGATTTTATTTTGTAGTTACTGTGGAAAAAAATCACAATGTTTGATATGGTCACATTTTATTTAACCAAAAAAAAAAATGATGTTAAACTTTTTTAAATGTAACTCTGAAGTTTGGGAGACAGAGTAGGACTAGGCCTGAAACTCCTCCCCTTCCTCCCAGAGTTCCTCCTCATTATGATCACATGACACGGGAAGTGTTCACACCCCACCACTGCCCTGTCGTTTCCCTCTTCTCAGCAGCAGGACTTTCTGTTGCAAAGCAGAACCCTCCCACAACCTCACTACCCTGCCAGCCCAAGATTCCTGGTTTAACGCTTCTACAGTTTTGAATTCTCTTATCACAACATGTAGTCACAGTCTCCATTTACACAGTGCAGCTTTGAAGGACATTTGGACTGCTTTGTCAGCAACACTGCAGAAGGGCATTTAGTGTAGGTACTGGACCTCAGAATTCACAATCCCATTTTAAAGCCATTGATTCATGAATCTGTATCACTTCTAACAAAACATTCAGTATAATTACCTAAGAAGGCAAGCAATAAAACTACACTGTGACCCCTACAACCTGTGTATGTCATTGCTGTATGTTAGTATAGCTGTACTGAGTACCATGTCCTGCCTTTAGGTGATTGGTACTCCTCAGAGACCGACTGCCCCTGGCAGCACCGTCCTGCTCACCAGCCCCCGGACTCCGAGTGCTCAGTTCCTCACTCCGCAATCACAGCCCCCGGAGTCTTCACCTTGGTCCACGGGGTGAGTCATGCCCACAGTGTCACGGCCTTCCCTGGCCCCACTCCGAACCTGGCTCTGTGAGACGCCTCCCAGCAGAGCTTCCCTCCTTCGCGAAACTTGATATGTAGAAACTAATATACAAAACATTGGTCAACATTTGGAGAGTGACATGGATAATAAAAAAATTGCATGTTCTGTACCCAGAACACTTGTTTTAATTTATTTTATTTGTCTTTGGCCTTGGAAGCTAGTGTTATTTTGTAATGAATTTTAATTTAAGATGTTTGCTGGGGGAATTGAATAATTTGGGCAGCTATTTTAGTGGGTATAATGTCAAAAATATTGTGACTCAAAAATAGGGAAGCTTTGATTTAATTAGTTTTTATCTAAATCATATTTATATGTAGTTGCCCCATTTTAGGGGACCATAAATCATTGGCTAAATTAACAATCTTGAATTAAATTGTCTAGTTGGTTGCAAATCTGCTGCAGTCAGTGACTGCCTGATGTCTGTGAGTCATAAATATGACCATGTGTTTCTCTGGTGGTTCTCAGCCAGTTGCTGTTTGTGTTGGGAGTAGTCATGTCTTCAGTAGTCCTGTCTTCAATAGACTTGTCTTCAGTAAATAAAAATTAATTTTCAATGAAGCCTAGTCTTGGTACGTCAGGCCTTGCTTGTTTGTTTTAGTTTCTTGTTCCTTTCCAGTCATGAACCCATTTGAGGAAATGCTATACCAACGTCTTGGCTATTTTTCTGATTTTTACTCAACAGTTTCTTTTCATGATTTAGATTGCTCTTCCATTATCCACTACTATGGGCCTCATGGTCTGCTAAGATTATTAGTGAGTTCTTGCTTCTTAATAATATGTCAAAACGTTCATGCTTTACCCATGTCTCTAATGTGTTCTGGTGGCTTTCTGCACTGAAGCTTATTTGGCCCTTTTGTTGGAAGACGATAACATTCCATGTCAGAAATGGTATTAGCCTTTTAGATTACTTTATCATATAAGTACTAAATACAGCAACGCAGACAAAAAACACAAATGAGAAAAAAAAGTCCATGATATGTTTTACCCAATATAGATGGCACTGCCCTTGAATTGAAGTTCACTTGCTGTGTTTTAACCACACTTCTAGTCCAGTGTGCTGGAGTACGGAGCAAAAACACACGACAAATAACTTATTTACTATAGTTCCTGTCCAATGTTAGCCTCATCCTTGTGCTTTATTCTTCCCTCAGTCGCAGTAGAAAAGGGGACAAGAATGGAAAAGGCTTGAGGCATTTCTCCATGAAGGTGTGTGAGAAGGTCCAGAAGAAAGGCATCACCTCCTATAATGAGGTAGCAGACGAGCTGGTGGCAGAGCTGAGTTCTACCGACAACGTCTCTCCCAACGACTCGGTTGGTTATCGACATGGCTTCCCATGGTCTCTTATGTCCCATGATGAGATTTTGATCTCCTGTCTGAGGAACTAACTGATGTTCTATGTTTCACCTCTTTTTTTCCGTTCTCTCAGCATGTTTACGATCAGAAAAACATCCGGAGACGTGTGTATGATGCACTGAACGTCCTAATGGCCATGAACATTATCTCCAAAGACAAAAAGGAGATCAAATGGATAGGCTTCCCCACCAACTCTGCTCAGGAATGCAAGGACCTGGAGGTTAGAGATCTGCATGTACAGTGTCTCTCTCTCACTCACTCACTCACACACACAGTCTTCTTCAGAACAATTCCTGTTTGAGGTATGCATAAATAGTTCCTGCATGCGGATAGTGGTTTCTGTATAGTGCTGTGACGTGCACTCTGCTTCCTTCACAAAAGGCCGAGCGCCAGAAGAGAATTGAGAGAATCAAGCAGAAGCAGGCTCAGCTTCAAGAGCTTATCCTACAGGTATGCAGGCACTGCATGAGCCAAGTGTGTACAGGTTTATCTGAATTGAAGCTATACATGTGCTATGGTTCCTAATCACAAGCCCTTTATAGAACCTATGAATTTCTTTTTAGCAAATAGCATTTAAGAGGTTGGTGCAGAGGAATCGAGAGGCAGAGAAGAAGAACCATAGATCTCCTCCACCCAACACAGTCATACACCTCCCCTTCATCATCATTAATACCAGCAAGAGGACCATCATTGATTGTAGTATCTCCAATGACAAGTGAGCGCCTTGTTGTCTCACATTCACATGCTCTCTCCGTCTCTCATGGTTAGCAGAAATCTCAATCTCATGTATTTGTCTGCAGGTTTGAGTACCTCTTCAATTTTGACAACATGTTTGAGATCCATGATGACATTGAGGTGCTGAAGCGCTTGGGCATGGCATTTGGCCTGGAGGCTGGCAGATGTTCCCCAGAACATCTGAAGATTGCACGCACCCTAGTCCCCAAAGCCCTGGAAGCCTACGTGATTGGTTGGGCACCAAACCCATTCTCTTTCAAAATATATTGGTTTTGTTATAGATTTTTTTAATTGGAATGCACTTAAAGGTGCCAATAATATAGTAACTTTACGTGAGTTGTTTTTGCCTCTTTACTAGAAACTAACTTCAGATCCTCTGGCACTTCAAACCGTGTGTGGGTGTGTGTGTGTGTGTGGGTGTGTGTGTGTGAATGCAAGTTAGTCACTGAGTAACTGAAACATTTGGTCTTTCCAAGTAGTGCCTTATGTTGTACAGGCAGAAACATCATTCGTGGCCTATTTTTGAAATATTGCACACTTCTGCCATTATGTAAATGTGCTTTGAGACCTTTAAGGTTTTTTTTTTTTTTTCACTTTATTTATTTATTTTTTTAGAAATGGCACAGGGATCCTTGAATGAGACTAATGGAGGCTATTCTCGTACAACCAGGTGAGTTTCCTGGGCTTTATCTGTTCACTGGTGCAGCATTTTCGCATTTCACTCAGATATGTGCTCAGATATCGGCTGTACAGTAAAGATTTTGTTGTTCAGTTTGCTAAGTCTCGTGTGTCCAAGAAAGAAAAAGGTACTTCACTGTCTGGTTGAATATGCAAAATAATGTAGAAGAATGAATGAGTTAATACTCAATACACAACTGAGCATGTCTTAGACTTTCTTATTGTGAGGAGCTTGACGCACACTTGGAGCTGTAGTGTTGAGGTAGAGAAAGTTAGGGAATATATAAAAATATAAAATGTGCTTATCACACAGTTCAAGCTTGTGATCAGCACTGTAGGTGCTGCAACACCCTGATGAGGTTTGCTGCCTTTTCACCACCTTGTCCGCAGCCCTGAAATGGCGTTTGCATTGGTAAACTGGTCTTCATCTTTTGTTAGTGATAATGGTGCTGCTTCTGCTGCCATGGGCTCCAATTCCACCAGCTCTCGTGACACACCCGCGTCCTTCCTGGACGATGACGAGGAGGAGGAGGAGGATGAGGAGGAGGAGGAAGAGGACTTTGATGAGAATGATGATGAAGATTAGCATCTGGGCCACATTTTTCTTGACTTGCTTCCAACATGATGGGGCTTGGGCAGAGCCAAAACGTCTCTGATCTTTCTGTTGGGGCCTCCGGAACCCTACTTATTGTATACCCAAGCTCAGTGAGTTACCATCCACTGTGAACAGTCTTCACAGCAACATGTGGCTGCTTTGTGCAGGACCACAGTGGTACTTAAATGAAATAGGTATTTCTGCTACCTTCCTGTTATTGTCACCAAATTTTCACGCTCTGTTCTTCTGTTTTAAAGCTATGTTCCTTAACAGCGTAATGCTGTTTTGATCCTTTTGTCGGCAGGGATGATTGTTTGTACAGGTCACTTGTATTCTCCAAAGATTCACAGATGTATAATAATGTGATCTGACTCACCACATGGACTTTATTACCCCTTAATCTGATATGTCAGAATTTTGTACCTTTGCTTCACTTTGATACAGGCAACTATTTTGAATAACCTGGGTGGTTTTTAGAAAGACTGCAGCAGAATACACTTCACCCGGGGTGAAATTTGTAAGGTTTATTTTATTTTTCTTATAGACAGCATGTATAATTAAGGAATTAATTTGGAAATGACAAGATTCTTTCTACATTTTCTATAACTCAGCAGAACAAGTGTGCTACAGAAAATACAATTCTTATATGGGCTGAGAAGAAATTTGTTTTAAAAATGGTATTGTAGACTTCTGTATTCTTATATTAGGAAGACCTTTCTTTAAAAAATGTATTTTTACTATGATGGAGTTTAAGCTTCAGATGTTTCTCAATGAAAGATTGGCTAATGTATATCTTTATTGCAAGCGTTTTGTTTAGCATGTACATTTTAAATACATTTTTAAATGAACACAATACATTTTTGAGTGATGCATCCAGGTTTGTTCCCAGTGCTCAAGGTCATTCTTTCTACACTGGGATTTACAGAACAAGATTAAGAATCTTGATGTTTAAATGTCACACACACAAAAAAAAGACTAAACCCCAAGTATATTCTTTGTAACTAACTCAAAGCGTTTAAATCAAAGGTCACTTTTCCCTCATAATGGTCGTAGAAGTTCTCATAAGCAATATTGTTGGCCATCACCCTACACTGGATCGTTGCACGTCTCTTATTGACGAGGTCAAATTTCACAGCCACCAGTGGGTTCACATAAGTTGGCTATAAAGCAATGCAACATAAGATCAACTTTAACAAAATTAACAGGAACATAAATATGCAAAGGATAATGCATTTGGCTGCCTTACCTGTGCCAGCTTGCCGTAATACGGGAAGTACGAGAGGTCCAATGTCCCATTCAAGGGGTAGTATACATGCCCACGAACGTTCTCATGACCCTTCTATTCACACAAGCACATTCATGAATACTGCTCATTGAACTTCATGTCTCCATTATGTCTGCAAACATTACACTCAAAGCTCAACTCATGCACACTCACCAGCACAGTGCAGTTAACATATGGAGCCATTCCTGTACCATTGTTTGGCAGGAAATTAATGATCTGAAGGAAAGATTGAATAATTAGATTTGAATCTAAACAAGAAAAATATAGGAGTGTTGTTTTCTTTTTTTGTTTTTTTCCTCTTGCACCATCATACCCTGTTCATCTTGATGATTACGCATGGCTGGTTGGTTGTGTAACCAAATGTGGGGTCGACAATGCCAGAGCATTTACCCAGCATGCTCTGGTAGAATGGGCAGGCCCACTTTGTATGTTTAGGAGCGTCATACTGGTGCTGGAAGAAGTACTTGCCCACTGTGCAGTTGTAATGATTACACTGTGCTTGTATGGTGTCATTGTAAGCTGAAATAAAGAGCAAAAGAACCTCACTATCCCTCATTGGTAGGTTTAGTTATTCTTGTGTGTGTTGTTTGGTTTTTTTTGTTTTGTTTTTTGCTTGCTTGAGTTGTATTTTTTTAAGAACACATGCTTACGTTTAAGGAACTTGTGAAGACACTTGGACATCTTCATCCAGCTATGCTTGTCTGACATATTGTAAGTGATCTCTAACACTTCATCGTTATATGTGTCAGGCCACACCATTACTCCTGTAAAATGGCAAGAAACATATTTACCCTGAAAACAGTATGCAGTGAAAACTGCTAAGTTTTCAGTCAATACAGCATTAGAGAATATAATGTTATACAGATTTAAGGGGTTTTTAACCTGGCGATTGTAATCGATCCTGGTAGTCTGGTTCATATGGGCTCAATGTGTACATGAGCACGTAGATAGCCAGGGAAAACAAAGCTGTCATCACCACATAGAATGCCACATAATAGAGGCTGATGTACACTGTAATGAAGAGTCAAAAATGTTTATATCATATAGCACTTAGCTCTGATTTCATGTCTCCCTTGTGCTATACTGTGCTCATTTGGCATAGGTAAACCATCCCTGAGCAGTCTAAAGCGGACAAGTCTCAATATTCAACTGCAAATTTTTGCTTTTATCCGTGTTACCTGTTAGCAGACTCTCACTAGAAATCTGTAACATTTAGCTCTTTATATAGCACATTAATATATCATAATATTACTCTTTCAGTAAAAGAAATGTCATGTTTTATATCCTTTTTTCAGCATAAGCTTGGTCAGATCCATAAAGTTTGTCATGAGTCACTTAGGGGTTCAGAAAGCTGTTTTTATCTATCAACACCCCCCCAAAAAAAGAAATTTACTTTTTCATTGAAAGCTAGTCAGCATATGCTCACAAGGGATCTATCATAGAAAAAAATATGTTCCAGGCATCTGGTATCTGTCTATTCAAAATAAATCTTCAAGCTAAATGTAAGAAAAAACAAATAGACTTCCTACACAGCATGGACATGACAGTCAAAAGAAGTGGGTGGGTTTTTTTTTTTTTTGTTTGGTTTTTTTTAGCTGGATTTATGAACCAGTAATATTACAAACACTTAAAAATTTAACAGTCTTAATTTCACATTAGAACATGTTTGGGTGTAGCTATTCTAGTAAAGGTCAGCTAAATGCAGCCTTTAGGTACTATACAAAAATGTAACACATTTTTCTGTATTTCAAGTAAAATTGAAACACACCTTGACCAAGTTGTTTTCATCTTCAAATGGTTATTAATAATATAAATAAAATTTCATATTCAGTGGAGAATTTCTAAGTTGAAATTAAGAATTTTAAAAACAAATGAAAAGGGCAAAATTTAGAATGTGGGGTTATGTGGAAATTATATAATAATTAATATAGATCTGAACAACAAACTGCAGTACGTACCCCATTTCTCTGGTGTTCTACCCATGAAAGTCCCTTCATCAGAATTCCAGACAAAGTGGCCAAAGTCTCGACACCTTTGGCCACAAGTTCTCTTTTCCTTCAGGGTAGCCATGTTGAAAGTTTTGCTGGGACCTGCTACTTTTCAATAATTTTTACTGAACCATGTAATTTAGTTTAGTTAATTTAGTTTAGTTTGATTAGAAAATTGTCCTCTTTCACCTGTCCCCTTAGGCCCCTTGCCTTTCTGCTGACTTCTTTATGTTGTGCTATTGGCATGCTTGAGCTTGTCTTATCTATCTTTTTATATACAATGATAAGGACACCCAATTCATGTGCATTTCTTGTGGGCTGTACTAGCCACTCAGAGGTACCCTTGTGAATTCAAGTGAAGTGTTTCCTCTGATAACCTTGAAGCCTTGGATAAGGCCATGAAACCACCTCTTGGTTTGAATCTCAGTACAGTTTTATTACCTTATCATAGAGTGAAGCACACCACATTTCAGCTTTAGCTTGAACATTCACCAAAGGAAATCTTTCAGTAAGCAAAGTCACTAAGAATCCTGCATATCTATCTAGTTTTGTTAAGTGGTTTATTGATTACAGGAGATGTTCAAACTCATTTTATTCTCACAGCAATGTTTGTGTAGTAGTTCTTAAGGGTTAACATAGGGAAGGTATTATGGAGTTAAAGGCTTTGTAAAAGGTGTTGAGTCAGTGAGATCCTTGCGCCTGAGTGTGTGAGGCAAAGGACTAAATCTCTCAGACTACTATCTACCCCAAACCCCACCAACTGGATTCAGGTCTCACTCATGCTTAGATCCTTACTTTTTCCATGTTCCTGAATCCCACACAAACCAATCCTTTCTAATTTCTTGGGGGACTTTAATGTTTGCTCCTTTAATGTTTGCTTGTTCATTTGGAGAGTAGCGCTAAGCTCCACTTATTTCACACTGCTCTGGTTAGACTTTTTATCACATTACTACTTGACACTGACACTTTTTTCTTACCACCTGTGCACCCAGGTTTACCCCTTGCATTGTTGCCATGGATATTGGTGGCTTGACTACAGTAGTAGCAAATTCAGCATACATCTCAGCCCGTGGGAGCTTTGATGGGACGGCAAACCCAGCAGCTACCCGGGACAAGAAGTACCACTCCAGGCTCAAGCTTCCTCACATCACGGAGTGTGAGGGTCTCAGGGAAATACTGGACCTCCAGTTCAAGAATATCTGTGTAGAACAGCCCATTGGCAAACGGCTTTTCCAGGAATATCTAGAGTCATCTAATGAGTTCAAGGCGCCCTGCTGCCTATGGAAGAATGTGGAGGAATATGACATGGCTGAGGACAAGGATCGCACCTATAAGGCCTCTAAGATCCTGCAGCGCTACATGGAGCCTTCAGCCAAGCACTTCTGCCCCTTTCTGCCTGAAAACGACATTACCAAGGTGAAAGAACGGCTCGAGAGTGTTTCGGATGATTTGTTCATTGACATCATAGGCTGCGTTATGGACTTCCTCAAAGAAGTTCCCTACACCTTTTACCTGGAAAGCATGTATTTCAAGAGGTTCTTACAGTGGAAGTGGCTGGAGATGCAGCCCATGACTGATGACTGGTTCCTGGACTTTCGTGTGCTTGGCAAAGGGGGGTTTGGAGAGGTGTCTGCCTGCCAGATGAAGGCCACAGGGAAACTCTACGCGTGCAAGAAACTAAATAAAAAAAGGCTGAAGAAAAGGAAGGGTTTTGAGGTGAGAATCATCTGATTTACATACATCAGTTAAATTTCGGGTTGCTCAAAGTCAAGAATTACCTTAACCAATGCCAAAGTATTTGTTGATGATGTACTATCAGTTCTGCCAGAAACTCCTTGAATGAAGGTTTATGTTCAAAATAATACATTTTTCCATCAAACATATCAATGCATCAGAGAAGGTGGTAACTGATGCCATTACTTTAAGGTTTTGGATAGCCTTAGTTTTTGACAGTGCATTTACTTTTATTACAATAATGATAGCACAGGAAAATGTCTATTAAATGATATTTGTATAAAGATTTGGCAATGCATTTTGTGACAAATCCATTATTTTAGAGTGCAATGTCCAAAACACAAGATTTCTGCCCTAACACAACTTATTAAACCTTATGGGCTTTTAGCAGATGATTTATAATTTTCTCTGATTTGTTTTAATTAGATCACTCCACTGAATGGTTAATCTACCAAAAGCCAAATAGTCTTATGCTATCAGTTTTCACCTTCAGTTGAATGTCATGGATGCCCAGTTTACAAGAGCTGCTTAGAAACATAAAATGCTCAATGGATTTGAATGTGATCTATTTTTGTATGATCTAAGTATTAGCATCTCCTCATGGTGTACTACCTCTTTTGTATATTTTTAATATAAAAGAACTGGGATAAACATCTTGACAATAGAACTTGTTCTTCAAATCTATACCGTTAATTAAAAAAAAATTGCATTAAGTTTTTATTCTGTCTACATTAATATCTACATCAATATGTAAAATGAAAAGGATTATCAAAAGGGAAATTACAAAATTTACGTTCTTAGGCTTTTAGATAAGCTCTTTTACCCTTTAAGATTTTGTAGATTAGCCTTTAGCAGGTGAAACTTAATAAAATATACTTTTTTTTTTAAAAACAATGAATAGGATCTACTATATTTTGAGGCCTAATAATAGATCCTGTATGCTAATTGGAATACTGTAATGTTTATCTTGATAAAAGCTGTGCTAGGAGAGTTAGCATGTGGTGTTAGATATGCTGCAGCATTAACAGCTGAGCTCATTATGAAGTGCCAACTCAAACACATTTAAAGATAGAATAGATTTGTTCAGAAGGCCCTGTATGCAAGGGATGTTGATGACATAACAGGCAAATCTGCCCTCCATGGCTAAATCTTAATTTCACACCTCATATTCTGTTGTTTGGAAATATTAGCAATGACAAATGGTACCTTTTCTGAAGTGTGAATTAACAGTGAATACTATTTATCGGAAACTAAAATGACCAGATAATTAAATGACCAGCAGGAATGAAAGTGTTACATGCTTATGTGTAGTCTTGCTTGTCTAGAATCAGACTAGCATGTGAAGTAGTCATTTGTTGGATGGACATGCCAACACTTGAACCTGCAGTACGGTTACCAAGCAATCCTCCATGTTCCAGGGCAAAGGGTGGAAGCACTAGACTTCAAAGTTGGTCTTCCATCGCAATGGTCTACATTTTTTCATTTAAATATTGGCTTACCATTTTCCTTAATGCTTCATGTATCTCATATGTTGCACAAAATAAATACTTGGGAGATGACACCAACAATGAAAAAGTATGAAGCGCTTATTAGAGTAAAATGTTGTTTACATGTCGAAACACTTAAACATGATGGTTTTTCGTAGGGTGCCATGGTGGAAAAAAGGATTCTGGCTCGTGTTCACAGTAGATTCATTGTTACCCTGGCCTACGCCTTCCAGACCAAGACAGAGCTTTGCCTGGTCATGACCATCATGAATGGAGGAGACCTGAGGTTAGGATGAGTTGTCTGTGACCTTGTGTGTCTCTTGCCACACAGCCCTGAGTACCATTAGATCCATGTTTACAAATCTTGGTCCTGAAGAATTCTCAAACTGTACATTGGTAGGAGTTTCCTTGCTTCAATCCACCTGATTCAACTCATAAGATAATTGTGTTAGGATAGGAAAGACTAAATGTTTTACAGGACAAACAATGGGAAATGCTTAGATCAACCTTCAACACTTTATTAGATCATTTCAAGCTTCTCTTCAATAACTGATGTACTTATAATTAATGCTACATGAGACTTTGTACTTCCTCATGTCTCAGGTTCCACATCTATAACGTAGATGAGAATAATCCAGGCTTTGATGAGCCCAGGGCATGCTATTATACAGCTCAAATCATTCAAGGCTTGGAGCACCTTCATCAGAAAAGAATCATCTACAGGGACCTGAAACCAGAGAATGTTCTTCTTGACAATGAAGGTGAAAATATCAGTGTTTTCCAAACTACAATGAGAATCTGTTAATAGGAGCTTGTGAGATGAGATGTGAAAGCATGTCTGTCACTTGCTATGCAATCACTTAAGCATAAAAGTGACAGGTACACTACAAACAGTATTAATGCACTCACAATATACAGTCAACATTTCAGTGATTGTTCTTTTTGCTATGAGTACAATCTCTGACGTTTGTTTGACATTGTACTGATGTTTGCTCTTAGGTAACGTACGTATCTCTGACCTTGGTCTTGCTGTGGAGTTAAAAGATGGCCAGGAGAAGACAAAGGGCTATGCTGGGACTCCAGGTGTGTTGTGGCTATACAACTGTTGCAACCTCCTATTTCTATTGTGCCTCTCCTTATTCTAGATACTAATAATTGTAATGATGTTTATAGACCCTCAAAAGGCAAAAGTTAATCTATGGGCCTGCTGTAGTCATCACTAGTATAGGATCTTCACTGAGAGTGAGCAGATAGTAAAATAGGGTAAAGAACCCCTGTTTTAGTGAACCCAGTTAAATGACCAATATGGTGTTCACAAGAAAAAGCCTGAAGATGTGAAAATCCTGCATTTTCATGAGGCCCTTTCAATGAGGAGATGGGAGCTGACCTTTGATTTGTGCCTTTTGAGCTCAGGATTCATGGCTCCAGAGCTTCTGAGAGGAGAAGAGTATGACTACTCGGTAGATTACTTTACTCTTGGAGTCACTGTCTATGAGTTCATTGCTGCCAAAGGTCCCTTCAGGACTCGAGGAGAGAAGGTAACTAGCTACACACTGGTCCTGTTTACCAGACACAAATTTAAATGAGTTGTAATCTAAAATGGTTTCAAACCAAGAATTCACACTGAGTAGTATTCAGATAGGCCTAGGCTTTTTAAGTTTTTTATGTTCCCCTTCTAATCATCATTATTTCATCATCATCATAGTAATGTGAGTGGCCATAGTTTTTCTAACTCAAGTCCACAGAGAGAATGATGTAAGCAATATTACATGACCTGCAGTTATAGCTCTGTCTAACTGACACAATTAATTTGTAGGTGCACTTGTAGATATGTGATTAGAACTCCCTGTATTTCTAAAAAAGTATTTTATGTTGCATTCTTTGCTAAGAGATCTTCAAATTTAGCTGTGTCAGAAAAAGGGATGTCATTTAAAAAATTCCAGCTTTAGCATTTCATGAAGATTTGAACTGTGTGATGACAACTGGTTGCATCTCGCAATGTGACCAGTTATAAAAGATGTGAAAGGTGTTTTTTCTGCAGTGGAATTTAATTGAACCAATTTCTTAATATCATTTACCTTTAAACTTTTTTTCCAAAAGCTTTTTATTCTAAGGATATCTTTGATGTTCACATTACCTTCAACAAAGCAAACAAACACCTGTTTTTTGATACCAAAACTAAAGAAAAGCATGTCCTCTTTCTTGCAAGGTGGAGAACAAAGAGGTGAAGAAGCGTATCCTCAATGACCAGGTAACCTACACAGAGAAGTTCAGTGAGAATGCCAAGTCCATATGTGAGTCCTTGCTAGCCAAGCAGGTGGACAAAAGGATGGGCTTCAAGAATGGAAGCGCTGATGAGCTGCGTGCTCACCCTTTCTTCCGCAGTATCAACTGGAGGAAGCTTAATTTAGGTATGGCAGAATGGCATTTGTAACTCTTGAAACCCATGTGCTTAGGGAAAGCCCAGCTTGGAGTGTCTCTTGTTCAGATTGAATCCTATAATGGTGACTAATATACTATATTTTGAACTCGTCTTAACTGTGGGTAGATATGCTTCCATTTATAGTTCCTGACTGTCAGTCTGGGGAATTTTTTTTACGTGTCTCAATTTCTCCAAGTTAAGTCGCTTGCCTCGTCTCACAGGAATTCTACCACCTCCATTTGTCCCTGATTCGAAAACTGTCTATGCCAAGAACCTTGACGATGTTGGTGCCTTCTCCACTGTGAAAGGGGTCATCCTGGAAAACACAGATAAAAAGCTTTTTGACGAGTTTGCCTCTGGAAATATCCCCATACCCTGGCAGGAGGAGATGATTGAGATGGGCATCTTTGGCAAGATGAATGTGTGGGGTCCTGAGGGCTCAGTGCCCAGTGACCTACGGCGTGAGTCCATTCTGGAGCAGCCACCCAAGTCTTCCACCTGTAGTGTGTCATAAACATGTCCATGCAAAGAGAACTTCTCAGTAATTCACTGGCTTTCTGTCATGAACTCAAAGAAATTCGCAATGTCCAGTACAAGGAGGCTGCATTTATTTTACATTATCGTCATAAAACATAGACTAAAAAGTATTATCCCAGTATTTGTGTTATTCTAATGAGGTTCTGCAATGGTAAACCAGTGAGCTTCCAAATCCTTTGCTTTCTAAATTCTCAGAATTATACTTTTTAACTGTGTTAACAATACTGAAGTGTTTTGATGAACATGAACAACATAAGGATGGTTATGGATCAAAGAAGGGAAATCTTTGTAGGTTTCTCATTGAAATATGTTGTTACTGTAGAGCTAAATGGGTGCAAGTTTACATTGGGTAAATTATTAAATTGTTTTTCGGTTTGAAAAAGTGATGTCAAAGGCATTCCTGAAAAAAAGAAGTGTCAGTTTTTTTGTGTGTATATTCATGTTTACAAAATATTATTGGCTTCTCTTACCCATAGAACTATAGTCAAAATTAGATGTTTATTAGATGTTTATTAGATGTTTATATTATTTAACCTTGGTTAGTCTGAGCCTAACTTTTAGGTTCAGAATAACCAAGGTTAAAGAAGTGACTTTGTTAATAAATATTAACAAAGTTGTTGTGTTACTGAGATGTTAGTGATGGCACTATGACAATATGTTATTGTTATCATGATAATTTGTTTTTGCCATATTTCTCACATTATTTTAACCTTGCATTTGATGCCAATTCAGATGTGTATATATTCAATCAAAGCTCAAAATGTTTTACTAATATTCATTCATTTAGTTATTTTCTTATTATAATCTCCAGGGGGATTTAAGGTTATTTAAACAAGCACAAGAAGGAAAAGAATAATTTCTAAATGGTTGTGAAGAAATAAGCAATTAAAGAAATGTGTTGTTGGCTAAATATAGATCTATAGAAAATGCTTGTGTGAGGTACATTTTAGTTTGTGACTACACAAGGTTAATCAGTCTACCTTTTTGTGAAGAGGTACACATTTTATTACATATTGGGTGGTGTATTTATTATTTCAAATAAATATTTTGGTAAGAATACACTGGTCTCGTGTAGTTCAAATTTTAAAATGTATTTATTAATGTCAGTTATATAACGATATTAATGTGTTACGCTAACGCACCAGACACCGCGTTATATATAAAAAAGGGTCACGTTAACTATAATAACATAATTTTATAATAATTTATTTTTAGACATGTTAAATTAGTTAATTGTAGGTGACTTTTATTTTTTATGCCTTCTCGGCTGATAAAAGCATGGGGATAGGACGGATGTCTGATGACGTTGTCCAATTACATGTCGATAACAATTTTAAACCGTAACCGGCGCACAAGTTTGAATACAGCTATTTGGACTGGTCAGTAAAGTTACTAAGTTGGTAACCAGCTAGCTAACCTAGCCACTTAATTTATCGTCAGGAAGGAGCGGGCATGAGGAAAAGATGACTGAAGAGTCAGCTGTTAAAGTTTGTGTTAGGGTTAGACCCCTTATCAAGAGGTGAGAAATATTTTGTAGTGCAAGCTTTTTTTTTTTTGCTCCAATGCTTTCAGCGAGTGCCTCCGGTTAGGTATCTTAGCTAGTTAATTCGTGAACGTTATAAGTTATTAACCTAGAATAGAATAGTATTTTAGCTTGTTATCTATCGTTAGTTAGCTAGCGGTAGCTAAATATAATATAATTATATAATTTTCAGTGCTAGCTCAAGAATCATTTATATAGAACTTGCAGTATTGTGTCAGTATTTTAACAGGCGTAGCGCTAACGTTCGTTAGCTAGGTTACTTGGCTAGTTTCCGTAGTGTTTCTTCCAGGTTTCTAGCCCCAGAAACTAGTACAACATAGCTAAGATGGTTTATCTTGTTATCTAGCAAGCTAGCGTAGCTACGGCGAAATGAAATCTAACGTTGGCTACCTTTTTTATGTGTATTTTGGTGCTATGATGCCCATATCTTATGTAGTGTTGCATAGATCAAATGGTGTTTATGGGATGTTGTAGGGAGGAGGCAACAGCAGAGAATGCAGAACCTGTACAGCTTTATTGGAAGGCTGACAAGCAGGTTATTCACCAGGTGGACGATGATGGCAACCTCACCAAAGGCTTTGGGTTTGGTAAAGTAGTGTTCCATTTTTATGAGTGAGTATGGTAATCGACTGTCATTATTGTGACATGCTTGTTTCTTTATTTTCTGAACCTTTAGACCGTGTTTTTAGTGCAGACGAGTCCACCAGTCAACTCTATCAAGAGATAGCCAAGCCCCTTGTCGTATCTGCAGTTGAAGGATACAATGGTAAATTTTAAAGGATTGCTACAAGTTGTTCTGCAGAACATAAGGTCATACATTATATGTTGGACAATGTTTTGATTTATTATTGTCCTTTGACTCCACCCCATTACAGGAACTATATTTGCCTATGGTCAGACTTCTTCTGGTAAGACTTTTACAATGATGGGCAGTGACCATATCCCTGGGGTGATACCTCTTGCCATGACGGATGTTTTTCAAACAATTAAAAATGTAAGTTCAAACAAACATACAAACACAGACCCTATTGCTTTGCTAGCTAGCATAAATTAACATTTATTTTTCTCAAAGAGTATGATTAACATGTGTCCATAAAATCAAGTTTTATTGTAAAGTTTTTCTGGTCAATCTGCCTAGTGTCCAAAGAAAGAGTTTCTTCTCAGAGTGAGCTACATGGAAATTTACAACGAAACAGTAACAGATCTGCTGTGTGACAGCTGGAAAAGAAAACCACTGGAAATCCGTGAAGGAAACTATGTGAGTGTTGTAGTCCCTACTTTTAGATTACGATCGTGTATTATGCAATACACAGTGTAAATGCATCTGGAGGCTTTATGTTCACTGTTTTGGGCATCAACAGAAAAATGTCTATGTGGCTGACTTGACGGAAGAACTGGTGACGTCTCCGGAGCAAGCCCTGTCCTGGATCCGGAAAGGAGAAAGTAATGTGCTTCTTTGTCTTACCGTTACGCTCGTAACCTGTCTTACCATCATACCAGTACACTCATAACCTTTGTGACAGAGTTTTGTGTTTTATACATTACTCTTAATTACAGACCTTGTTCAGTGTTGCGTTTATAGTGCATCCTTACTATCGTTTGTCAATTTTATTTTCTCAGAAAACCGCCATTATGGGAAGACAAAAATGAACCAAAGGAGCAGTCGCTCTCACACCATTTTCCGCATGGTGAGTGGTCTGATGAATATAAATGGCTTTTGTCCATGGTGTTCTGCTGCGAGTTCAAAAATGTAACTTCTCTTGCCAGATTTTGGAGAGTAGAGAGAGAAGTAACCCCGGATCTGGTGAAAATGTAGACGGAGCAATCATCGTTTCTCATTTGGTACTTTGAGTTCAAGGCTATTGCAATAAGAATTTCTCTGAGTAACTTGTGGGTGTATGTGAACAGTGTCAAGTGTGATCATGCAGAAACACCTATTTGTAATCCAACTAATATCCATCTTTTCATCGTAATAAGGAATTAATAGTTCATAAATTTTATTTATTTGTTTGTTTCTCTTTTGTTTTTTTGTGTGCGCTAGAATTTGGTGGATCTTGCTGGGGCTGAACGAGCCAGTCAGACCGGAGCAGAGGGTAAGTTGTTGCTTTTTGAAGTCGCTTTTAATGTGCATAATTTTTTGTCTTGCCTGACTCAGTGCAATCAGGAATTATAAACATCAGGTTAAAGCCTTTGACTTAAATACTTATGTGGTTGTTTTTATTTCTGTGTTACAGGAGCCCGTTTCAAAGAGGGTTGCAATATCAATCGCAGTCTCTTCACTTTGGGACAAGTTATCAAGAAATTGTCTGATGAGAGCCAGAAGTATGAATCGCAAGCAATCCCTCCCTGCCATTTTTTTATTTATTTATTTATTTTTGTATTTTTAAGTCACAAGAAACTTTTAGAGGGGAAAATGTGGTCTTCTCAAAATGACCCTTAAACATTATACTTCCTAAACTGTTGCAGATGCCTTTTCCATCTAGTTCCATCTATATCTTGTCTTTTCGTAATTGTATTTAAAAGCTGGCTGTTATGATACTATTGCTTTCTTTAGACAGTAAAAGATACATTAGAATAGATAAGTATCTAAGTAGTTCTCTTTGTCTTTAAACATCCAAATATTTCATTCTAAAGGGGTTTCACAAACTACAGAGACAGCAAACTAACCCGCATTCTTCAAAATTCTCTGGGTGGCAATGCTAAAACGGTCATCATTTGCACCATCACCCCTGTCACTGTAGATGAAACTCTAAGCACTTTACAGGTAGGTTCAAAGGCACACTCACTAACGTAATGCTTTTTTAAAAAGAGGTCTTGGAAATCAGTTGAAAGTGATGGCTTGTGTCTCTTTTCTCATAGTTTGCTAGTGCAGCAAAGCGTATGAAAAATGACCCTCATGTTACAGAGGTCTCAGATGATGGTGCTCTTTTGAGAAGGTATCGTAATGAGATTGTGGACCTGAAGCGACGCCTTCAGGAGGCAAGTCAAATCTCTGTTGTTGATATTTGTTCTTTTCTCCTTCTTTGCCCAAGTACAGAAATTTGCCATTCTCTAGGAAGGCTTGTTTTTAGGTGTTGTATTCATTTATTGTGTCTCTTCAGGTTTCTTCAGTCACCCAAACAACCGAGACCGAGAAGGAAACCTTGTGTCAGCTCCTTCAAGAGAAGGATCAACTCCAGAGAGAGCAAGCAGATAGAATTAGGAACCTGACAAAATTGTTAGTAACAGCATCAAATGTGGTCCAAGTTCAAAAGGTAAGCACTTTAGAGGATTTCTCAGTACTGTTTCCCTTTTTGTTTTTCAGTGGCGATGACCAGGGATGACACTTGTTTTTTGTATCCAAAGGTTCCCAAGAGAAGGGTGACGTGGGGTGGAAAGCTCTTAAGTTCAGCCAAGTTAATGGAAGAAGAGCAAGGATATGCTGAGATGAGCTTTGCTGAGTCCTTTTTCAAAAAGAGGAGAGCTGACAGTACTGTTAATGAGGAAATAGAAGGTAGAATTTCTACTATATAAATGATAAAATGTTAAAAAATAAGGTGGTATACAATTAACACCGTTACCAATGTAGTGTTTTTATTTATGTATTTTTTTGTCTTGTGTTTATAGACGTGGATGACTATGACAGATGCTTTTACAATACAACCGAGGATACCTCCATTGATATGGAGATGAACCAGAGTAATGTCACAATGCGTAGCTCTGCAGAGGGGTGAGAAATTCTTGGCATCCCAGCAACAGTTTCAACACCAAGTTCCTGTGAAATGTGAATTTCCAGGCCTTTATATAAGGATTTGTTTTGCCTTTTCTGTTGTGGGGCTTATTATTGCAGCTTTCACCCATCGCAAGCATACCATTTCACCAATAAACATAAGCAATTGCAGAAAAGAAGGCTCAGAGTTGACTAAATAAACATCAGAGAGCCTTAACGAGAGTACCTCAAATCTGTTAGACTGATTTTGGTACTTGTTACCCCTTTACTGGTTGTGTTAGTGCACATTGCCTCAGTACAGGATTTCAGCTGAGAACTAACACACCCCCCTGTCCTTTCAGTGTTTGCCCTGACTCAACACAGCTGATGTTCAAAATTGAATGTCTGGAACATCAGCTGGATATGGAGACACAGGGGAAGCAGAGCGCTGAGGCAAAAGCTTTGGCCCTGGAGAAAAAGATGGACGAGGTTGAAAAACGCTTGCAGAGCCTGGAACAGCAGCTAGACCTGGAAGTGCAAGAGAAGCAAAGAGCTGAGGAGAAGTGTTCTTCGCTGGAGCTGAAGGTTGCAGAGTTGGAAAAGTCTTCAGGACAGGACAAGGTCAACAGTGCTTGTGAAGAGGTAGAGCCAGTTGTGAATAGGCTTTCAAAGTAAACTTTTGTCAGTAGCTTTTAACCTATACATTATACATCACAGTAATGTAGCAGAGTGTCATTTGTAACTAAATAAATATCCTTCTCGTTTTTCTTTTCTTCAAAATTTGAACTATTACCTGACTAACCTTTTTTTGCTACAGTACCTTGGGCAGACCATCCAACTTTGTGAGAGACTGAGCTTTGAAAGGGTGAGTGGTCTGTCAAAGTTGAAAAATAATATAAAGTAAAGAAACAAGAGAGGACTCTTATTTGAGCAAGTTTATTGGAATCTTTGTAAATTGTGGGGGTGGGTGTGTCCTTTCCAGTGTATTCCATTACAAGGCTCTGAATGCGAGTTTCTGTGACTGTAGCCTTATTTCTACCGCACCATTTGCAACATGCTCTGTGTGACTGCATCTGTGCTTCTGACCCTCAATTCAACTGCAAAATCCAAACAGACCAAACCATGCAACTCGCCTCTTATTTGGTCTTAGACTAATTTTACTTTGATTTTTTATTTATTTTTTCCTCTGTGTGTGTCTGAACAGGAAACTATTGCTACAGAATGTGACATGCTGAAACAAACCCTCGAGCTTCTTACTGAAGACATGGAGAGACTAAAGCAGGACAATGTGGCACTAGTCAGAGATACAGATTCACTGCTAAAAGACAAAGCGTCACTCCTGAGAGACGCTGAGGAGAGGAAAGATGCAGATGAGTTTGAGAAACTAGAGCAAGAGAGCAAAAGAGACTATGAGGTCCTTAGCACGTACTTATTTGTTTCCTTTTTTTAACTACATTACATTCCTTGACCTGTATTTGGACACTTTCACTGCTATGTGGTCTGTGTTTAGAATGTGTTCTTTGCTTTCATTGGCATGTCTGCATCACCTCTTTCTATACAAGTGCAGTATCTGTTTTATTTTACTCTTTTGAGCATTTGCCTCCTTTAATATTTCAGAAAGAGTTGGAGGCTGAAATCTCTGAACTAAAAATGGCCTCGGCAAATGCAGAAGATCTGACCCGAAAGCTTAAGGTAAGCTTGTTTGTTTATTATTTATTTATCTCTGTCTAGTTATTTTTAACTTGCATGGTACATTGAAACTGGTACCACTTTAATGTTCAGCATGAAACAGTTAAATCCTTTAGACAAACCATAATTTATTTTTTATTTTTGCACTTTAGGCTGACCTGGAGCTAATGTCAATGCAGCTGAAAAAGAAAGAAGACATGGTTGCTGAACTGCAGACTATGGTTTGTGAACATGTATGGAAAGTTGCTTAAGATTTTCCAAATGTAACTTTGGAATTTAAATAATTTGTTGTCACAATTTTGCAGAATGGTAAGGATCTAGTCCAGGAGGTAACGCAGCTACGGCGTTCATTAGATGATGCAGAGGGTCTTAGCTTGGAGACCAGGAAGGAGTGGGCTCTCCTGCGCAGTGAGAACATGTCCCTCCAGGAGAGAGACGTAAGGATCTTCTCCAGTTCAAAACAAACCTTTCTCCATATTCCTGCAGATATCCTTCTTTTAGTTATTCTTTGAAATCTGAGTGCATGGTTTTTCCTACACATCAGGTGACTTTGACTGCAGAGTATAACCGAATGGAGAGTGAGGTAAAAGGCCTGCGGAGCCAACTTGAGAATGAGAAATCCCGTTTTAAGAAAATGCAGGCTGACCTTCAGAAAGAACTGCTCTCTGCTTTTGATGAGAACACCAAGCTCACTGCTCTTCTGGATGGCAAAACTCCTAAAAGTGGGTGCTGGTACTTCACATTGTGTATCCAACAGAATAAATCTTAGGTCTATGATGTAATTCCTTTTTTTATTAATCACACAAGTTTTGTTTGTCTTTTCCCAGATGTAATGGACAACCTGATGCTGGAGAAAACTGTTAATGAATTAAAGAAAGAGCTTGAGAAGAGCCAGGGGAATGAGAGTGATTTGCAGAGGAAAATGGAGGAAATGAAAGCCTTGGAGGCTCTTCCTGCCCAAGTGGATGATTTGTTGAGACAGGTGAGAACCATTCATGCAGTTAAATGGGATATGTATGGCAAAAATAACAATACATTTATACGTTTTGTCGTAGGCTAATCCAGCAAGTTGGTTATTGGTATAAAATGAATATTGTGTGATTTGGTCAACTACAAACTTTCATGCACTTTAATGCTTTATGAAAAATGATTTATTTTTAACTTAGGTGTCTGAGCTCACTGCAGAGGTGACTTCTGTTCGAGAGGAGAGGGACCGTCTCTTCTCTGCTCAGGTCCTTTCCACTAAGGAACATCAGAGAGGTGAACAAGAGTCTGAAAAAGCAAAGGAAGATTTTGTTAAAATGGCAAAGGATTTGTCAAAGGCAGAACTCAGGGAGGCTCAGCTGAGTCAACAACACAAAGACACATCAAACCAGCTCAGAAAGGTCCAAACGGATCTGGAACACTTTTTAAAGGAAAATGACAGTCTTCGCAGTGCCTTGGCAGAAGCTAACCAGATGGTTTGTTTCTTATTTGTGTGTGCTCTATTTATTTATTTATTTAGAATGTATTTATTCTCCATTTGTGTAAAATCCTCAAAGTCTCAATATTGTTTACCAGTTTGTAATCAAATGTGACTGTCTTCCTATAGTCTGTGCAGCTGGGTGAAGAACTTGAATCTCTTCACCGTGAAAGAGATGGCCGTATGTCTGAGGAAGCAGTGGATGGTCAGAATAGCACAGATGATCTGCAGAGTCTTCGCTTACTTGTAGACTGCTTAAATAAAGAGAGAGATGAGCTTCAGGATATCGTCCAGGGATTGAAAGAAGAGCGAGATCAGCTAAAGAGAGATATGGAAGAAAATGTGGAGATGGTATGCTATTGTTTGTAGGTCTCTGCATATGTTTTTCCTGCTACTGATCTTAAGACTGTTGATCATAATAAAGCATTGGACACCATGATATATTAAATATTGTTTTGACTGGGTGCAGTATATTGTATTTTACTTGTTTGGAGTTGATGATCCTTGAAAATCCTTACGATTCATAACTTGTAAAAAGCAATGTAAATCCTAATTTTAAGATTTTTTTTCCTCAATGCAGATGATTGAAAATCAGGAAGAACTGAGGACAGCTCTGGAGAAGGTGAGAGTGCAGCAAGACCAAATCGTTCAGCTAGAAGAGCAAAAAGCCCAACTTGAGTCCAAATTCTCTGACTTCGATGGAACCAATAACAGCCTCGTTGAGGATCTACACGTTCAGGTTCTTTTCTGTCTAGTTACTCTGAGAATTTAAAAATTGCACAATCCACTATTTGCATCATGTGACTATTTTTATTTAACTAAATATTGTATCGGTTGGTATATTCCTAGTGCCTGAAAGTGGACTATTTGTATCTATGTACCAGGTGAAGCAGTTAAAGGAGGAACTCCAGTCTGTCTGTGCAGAGAGAGACATTCTCTCTGAGAAGACCCTTAGTAACACCAAGGAGATGGAAAGGATGTGTGATATTGGCTCTCTAACCGTAGAAAGAGAACAGCTTCAAGAGACACTGCAGAGCCTAAGAGAGGAAAGGGCCCAGCTGCAGAAAGAGATGGAAGAAAAAGATGAACTGGTAAGGGATTGGTGGAACTTGTACAAACTGGTGTGAATTCCTCAGTTGGTGGTTGATTCCTGGCATTTTTTTCCAGTTTCCAAATGGTTTTCAGTGTTTCTAAATAGGTGGTGTGTGTCTTTTTTTTTTTTTTTTTTTTTTCTCCCCCTTTTCCAAACCCTGTGGAACCTCGGAAGAATCTAACGTGAGCTCAGTGTAATACTTCGATCTTTACATGTCGACTTATTTGTATGTCTAAAGCCAGCTTTGGCACAGGAAGACTTGTTGATAAATGTTCCTTGCTGAAGGTACAAACATGCCCCCGCCCCACCCTTTTTTTTAATTTTTATTTTAATTTTTTTATTTTCCTTCAGATCACCTGCTTCCAGGCAGAGCAGCTTACCAAGTGCAGTAGTAGTAGTGAGGAGGAGTCTCAGCTTCAAAAGGTCTGTGAAATCGTATTGTAGTCATGATGTGGGGAATCCAATTTGGAACACACGAATAGAGCATATAAATCAATTTAATTTTCTGTTGCTATATAGATTCAGGATCTGAAGGAGACTGAAGAATTGATGCAGGATAATGCCCAGCTGAGAAAAGAACTTCAGGGCATGTCTGAAAAGGTGAGCTTCCAGAGTTCAGACATGTTGCATTATCTGTAGAACCTACTGTCCTGTAGGTTGTCTCTTGCCTTTTTCTTATTAAAAAAAAAACCTCTGTGTAATATTATGAAAGCAGACAAATGTAGAAGGTGCAGATGTTCAGGTAATTGAGTATGGCTCTGTTTAAGTTAAACAGCTTGAATTACATTTGCTAAGAAGTAAAATGTACTGTTTAATGAACCACACTTTGAGTTTGTGGTTTGCACTTTACACATCAATGGGTTATTCTTAGGTGGATGAGCTCACAGAAGCACTCTGTGCTGTAAAAGATGAGAAGGGTCATCTGCTGACTACTCAAACTACTTTGACTGAAGAAAATGCCAGATTGCAAAAAGAGGTTGAAAAGGCCCAGGAAGAGCTTGTCAAAATGGAGAGTGAAATGGTCGAGTCACAGCTGAAGGAGGCTCAGCTCAGTCTGCAGCATACAGAAATCACTGAACAGCTCACAAAGACCCAGGCTGACATGGAGCAATTTTTAGTGAAAAATAACAAACTGCTTGCATCACTGGACGAGGTGAACCAGAAGGTGGGTTTCGTTGTTTATATATGGCCCTTCATAAATTTGGAATGCCGAATCATATGTATTGTTTGTGATTTTGTCTATAGTCAACACAGCTCGCTGAAGAGGTTGAATCGCTTCGTCGTGAAAGAGAAAAGCTTCTGTCTGAGAAGACATTGGGAGCTTACCACCCTGCGGAGGGGGACAGCCTTTGTGCACCTGTTAACTCCTTGACCGAGGAGAGAAACCAGCTTCAGGAGGCTGTCCAAGCCCTGAGAAAAGAGCAAAGCCACCTGAAGAGGGAGCTAGATGAGAGCAACCACATGGTGTGTGGGTGTGTGGGTGGGTGTGAGCTGGGGGGTTTAATGGCTGAAGACAATGTAGCATCTGTGTGGAACTTAGAATTGACAGATGCATGTTGTTCAGCTCATGCAGGTCCAGGATAAACTGAAGCAGAATGAGAACAATTCGGACCAAGCAACTACCTGTGTGCAAGCCAATCTTATTCAACAAGTGCGTATGAAATAACTGTTTTGAAAAGTATACATGTATGTCCTTTAAGAGATGTGGGCTCTGTTTGGGTGACTGTGTGCACATGTAAATGTATGTTAAAAGGTTTTGGTTGTTATTAATCCCATTCAGCAACAGCTGGAGGAGCGACTAGAAGCACTGACTGAGGAAAACCAGCAGTTGAAGACAGATCTTCAGGAAAATGTGGAGATGGTAAATGATGATGATTTTATGAATTTATGTATAGGATTTCTACCTAGACCGGAGGATAAAAAAGAAGCTTTTATTACTATTTAATTGCTTTATTATATATTATTATGTTTTAATTTGATGCAGATGATTGAAAATCAAGCTGAATTGAGAGGGGCACTGGAGAATATAAAAGCGCTTCAGGACAAAATACATGACCTAGAATCACAGAGGGTTCAACTGGAGTTCAAACTCAGCCATCCTGGTAATGGTGATGAGGGTGTACTTCTGGAAGATTTGAAAATTCAGGTATTTTTGTGTTGATACAAAGCAGTGTAAATGTGACCCTTTTGTGGTTTACAAAAATAGTCAGGAGATTTGGGTGTGTTCATTTATTATTATTATTATTATTATTATTATTTATTTATTTATTTAATTAAAAAAAAAACAATTCAACATATGTATATTCAATTAAAATATTATATTGCTTGCTGACTCCTGAGATCTAATGCTTAATCTCTTCAACTACTACCAGATTAAGCAGTTAAGTGAAGACCTCCAGGCTGTGTGTGATGAAAAGAACAAACTACTCTCTGAGAATGCTCAAAATAACCTAAATGAAGCAGAGCTGGAGAGGGTTCATGCAAACATCACCTCACTCACTGAGGAGAGAGACCAACTCTTGGATATACTGCAGCGACTGAGAGAGGAGAAGAACCAACTAAAGAGAAACCTGGAGGAGAAGGATGACCTGGTCAGAATCAGAGAGTTCATTTTTGTGAAGCTGTTCATTATTGTGGAATGAGTGCATGCTTAACTGCACTGTTGACTTTGCAGGTTTTGCAGTTGACAGGGGAGATTCAGTCAGCATGTACTGAAAGAGGCCAGCTTTTGTGTGTGAGAACCAACCATATGGAGAACAGTGCACTGGAAATGGTTCAGTCCAACCTCGATGCTCTCAGTGAAGAGAGAGACCAGCTTCTGGAGATACTGCAGGGTCTGAGAGAAGAGAAGAACCAGCTGAAGAAAGAACTTGAGGAGAAGGATGACATGGTCTGTCTAGTGTGCTTTTTCCTTGTGTCCATGTATGTGTAAAATAGAAATTTCAGTGCTTTTTGTTTGACCAATGCATAGAAATGAACACTCCAGTTGCTTTAAATATCGATCTCTCTCTCTACTGCAGATGATGCAGCTGAGGGAAGAAGTCCAGTGTGCTCTCGCTGAGAGGGATTGTCTTTTGGCTGAAAACGATAAATGCAGCATGCATGACTTTGAGAGCCCTCAAGTGAACATCACGTGTTTGACTGAAGAGAGAGACCAGCTTCTGCAGGTCCTCCAGGGACTGAGGGAGGAGAAGAACCAACTTAAGATAGACCTGGATAAGAAGGAGGAGACGGTAAGGAACCAAGTGCTTTCAGTAATTATATGGTAAAGTTTTGCCTCCGTACTTGTAGGAAGAGCATTAACATTGTTGATAACTCGGCTGTTTTTACTGCATTGCATTTACAGCTGAAGCAGTTGATGGATCTTCAGAGTACTCAGACAGCCAATGTGTCAATGAAAGCTTCTTCATGCAGCATCTTTAATGGGTCTGCTTTGTCTGATGATGTTAATGAAAAAGGAGACCACCTCCAGGAGCTACTGCAAGGTGTAAGAGAGGTATAGTAAAGCATTAGTGTAGCATTAGTGTAGCCCTCACTTCCACATGATGCATACTCAAATTCTCTTTTTCTGTCTTTATCTCTGCCTCCCCCCCCCAGCTCATTCAAGTTCAGGGTGAAATGAAGCACAATAAACTTCATGGTTCAGAACAACAGGGCATTAGAGAACTGCAAGAAGCTCAGCTTCAACAAGTCAGTGGAAATATTTTTATTTATTTATTTATTTATTTATTTATTTATTTAAAAAGTAAACTTGGGTACAAAGCAAGATACCAGGTCAAATCCTTACACCCTGAGATCAATACTTTTTGTGGGTGCTGTTTGAGTTCAGATACAAGAGTCAGACCAGAAAAAAACTGTTAACACGTTAAGTTTTTTCTTGTCCGACTCTTGTGAAATGTTCTCCTTATGCTTCTCCTTAGATGCAGGCCCTCGGGGAGGAAATTGACTCTTTGAGGAATGAGAGAACAGTGCTCAGAAAGGATCTCCAGGAGGCTGCTGAAATGGTAAGTCCTTCTAAATGAGTGGGATTGCCCAATTTAGGTGTGTTTACCCTCAGCCATGAAGACTGACTGACTGAATTAAGATCACTTCCTTGTGTTTCAGTCAAAAACCTATCAAAACCTGCTTCATTCCACCAAGGAGGAGCTGAAGCAGAGGCAGAAAGAGAACACAGACCTGATGACCCAAAGTGCTGAAAAGGAATCTCATCTTAAGCAACAGGTAGTTCATGCTTTTGCCAGTGCTACAATCACTAATAAAAAAACTGGCATTAATGTTCTATTCATTATTTTTATTTTTATTTACTGTTCCTCCCAATAGTTGAGCCAAATGAATGAAGATCTTTTGTCCTTGAGAGGCTTGAGGGATCAACTTGTGACAGAAAAAAGCTCAGAAACTAAGTATCTCAGCACAGAGTTGCAGACTCTTCAGTCTCGCTTCACTTCTCTTGAGGAAGAAAACGAGAAACTCCATGCGATGCTCGAGCATGCCAGAGCTGAAAGCGATAAGCTGAGTACTGATTTGAAGGACAGTGAACAAATGGTAAAGAACATGGATTTACTGTTTTAACAATTGTGTATATTGATTATGTTAAGAATTTTTGTTTCTTTTCTTTTAAAATGGTTACTTTCCCCCATCTTTGCTGCTTATGAAAAGCTTTTCTGTTCTCTTAAATGGGGTTTATCAATTTGTAGAGACACCAGTTGATTAAAGAGGTCGAGTGTCTTGGCAGTGTCAAAGACAAACTACAGGATGAAGAGACTAATGCAGAGCAGCACCTGGAGATTTTGAAAGGGGTCACAGAAGCGCGTGACCAACTCAGGAGGGAACTGGATATAAAAACTGAGGAGGTATAAAAGCAACATTGCATTTTTTATATATATATTTTTTGGATTCTTTTAAAAGCCACCTCATTTATTAAGTCCTTGTCAAAGGGTTTGAGGATTGTTTTGCTTTCTTCTTTTTTTTCTGCAGTTGATGCACACAAAGGAAAAAGTGCAAGGATTAGAAAAGCAAAAAATGCTTCTTGAATCTGAAGTGAATTCTCTGAGCCAGGTTTATATAATTAGCTTCTTTTGTCTCATTCTGTTATGAATTTGTTTGTGTTTTGATGATTTTATTTTTATAAATGTTTCCCACCCTCCTTACAGTCTCTTCATGACGTAAATGCTACAGTCACTAATGTGAATGAACAGGCCACTGTGTCCTCTAACCAAAGAGCACTGAAAGCAGTTTCTGAGATCAGATCTTTTAATGAGAAAATTAAAGTAAGCAATCACAAATTAATTTTGTTTATTTTTACCTCTACTAGCTTAGCAATTAATGTTTTCACTGTGGCTAGATGTATCAACATGTGTGTGAATCAGTGTTTCTAGGCAATACTAGGCTATTTGAATATTTTCAAATACAACAAACTGGATTCATTCAAATTATGTATATTTTTAACACCCCTTCCCTAAGACTGGTTTCATGAAGCTTCAGAGCATCATTGACCATCCGACCCTCAAACATCATCTTGGAGATGATGGCCACAACTGCAACGAAGGGACTTTGATCTATCAGCTGTTGCCATATGTTCCGATATCCCACAGAACAGTGTTTGCTGATCTTTCAAAAAAAACAATCCAGCTTAATGACATTCTTGCGAGAACTGCGGTAAGAATCAGTGTCAAACAAATTGAACCATAACATGGTAGTCACCATCTCCATTAACAGATCCTATCCAATTGAATGAAAGAATCCTGTAAGCCTTAGCTCCTTACCGACTAGTGTGTATTTTAATATATAACTCCTTACCGATTTGGTGTGTATTTAATATTTCTAAGATTTTTTTTCTTCTCAAAGGTGCAGCTAGTCAGCCAATATAAAGAAGGAATTTATCCATTTTAAATGTATTTATTATACCTCTTTCTCAATTCCCTTAGATGACCTTAAAGAGATCAGCACAGCACCATAAGGCCCACTTTATGCTCCAAGTTCAGAGTGATGTGGCCTCCTTTGAGGAGAGGAGACTACAGGATGTGTTGATTCGCCGAGCTCAGGCTCCCCTGCAGCCCCTCCATATGCTACAGGAGGACCTCCAAGAGTTTTGGGACCAGCGACTCTTGGAGCTGTTAGAAAGACGCAAGCAGAATCTGCAGGTGAGTGTAACTGCACGTCTGTTGCACTATGGATCGAGTCCGGTAGAATGTGACGGATGTAGCTTGATCAATAAAATTGCCCAATACTAAGGGTCCATAGCTTTATAGACATCAGTGGATATCTTGCTAATGGAACAATGGTAATATGTCTCTGAATGTTCTATCTAATAAAGAAAATGCTCATTGTAAACACAGGGTATTGTAAACCTTGGAACAAAAGCTAAATGTGCTGTTTAGCTGACCATCATATGAAATGGACTCACTGCATCCTAATAAAACAGCAACTGTTATGTGATGTTCAAGTTATAAGTGGCTTGTTTTATGCTTAAATTAGAAAGACTGAGCTATTGCTGATGAGAAATTTGACAGTGGAGAACTGACATTATCATATCAGTTAGTAAAGCACTTTAGCTAAAACTCTTGACCGTGCCTCTTTTTTGACCATGTAAAATTACTTTGGATGATGCCAATTATCAGAATTTTAGTGCTTTGAAACTAGACCATTTTTATACTTGTCTGTCCCTCTCTGTAGTCTTTACTGTGCCATGCTTCAAGGTTGTCTGTACATGTCTGTCATTGGTAGAATATGAACAATATTCTGGTGGTCCTGGAAGATCGTGTATCTGAGCAAGCACTCACCATCTCGGATGAACATCAGGCACGGAGTCATGTGGCTGATAAGGGCAGGGCCCTGGCCAGAACTGCTGACACCACAGCCATACTCGAGTTCTTGCAGCAGGAACTTGCTCGCCGCACAGTTTTGGCCGAACGTCAGAGAGCAGTCTGCCAAGTATGGCCTGCCTTTCAGTTCTAATTTGCTTGACTGACAGAAGATCTACATAAGCATGTTCCTACTTGATTTGAAATGTTCATATGTATAATACCATTTGCTGACTGAAGGACTTCTCACCCTGCAGCGCCTGTTGGACCAGGACGATGCTGTGGTTTCCGTGCTGAGGTCGTCCTCGGCTGAGTCAGAGCAGAAGCTCAGGGATGAGCAGAGGGAGAGCCTGGCCTTGCTGCCGCCACACAGCACCCACCGGCCCAAGATTGAGGCTGAACTACTGCTGGAGAAGCAGAGTCTGCATCTTCAGCTGCAGCAGACACAACAACAGATGGAGGTAATGTTGTGAATGAATTCTAACTTGTATAATATCTGCTTTTTTTTTCATTGTTTTTAAACTCTGATCTATTGGCACTGATGACTTAGTTAAGCATCCAGTCCACAATGACCACATTTTCCCTGGAGACATGCTGCCTTTTTTGTGCCAAATGAGATCATAGGCGATTTATAGCAGAAGCAGCTTTTGATTTGTTCTCGTCAGACTGATTTTAGAACTAAACCACACTGGAATGTTTTTCTTATGCTTGAATTTTTCTGTTATTAGACATGACGACTTTTGAGCAAGATAATTGTGCCCATTAGGTGATCCAGCAGAACATGGAGGAGTTGAAGGTCCAGGCAGATGAATCCAGCCAGAAACACCTTGAGAAGCTTGAAGAACTGAGCTCAAATCTAAAGGAGAAGGAGGTCCTTATTCAGAACCTGCAGACAAAATTGAAAGAATCTGAGGTAGGTGTTAATTGCTGTTTTAAAAATTTGTTACTGTTAGATGATGCAGTTAACCTTTCTTTTAACGTCCAGGCCTTGGCAAAGATGAAGATGCCACCTACTGCTGCTGAAATGGAGGGCATGAAGGATAAACTGGTGAAGATGGAGCTGGATCACGTTGCCGTAACTACAGGCCATGAAAAAGAGTGAGGGTCAATATTTTCTCTTACTGCATCCATTTCACCCTCCGTCGACGCTGGTGTACTGAACCAACAGAGAAATGGTAAATGTAATGATCTAACTTAAGGTTAGCTGCCAGCTGATTTGTTTTGCTAACATGTTCTAGAATAACCCAGTTAAAATCAATGCTGGAGCACAGAGAAGAGGTCATCCGCAAGCTGAAGGAGACCCTCAGAAAAACCCAGCAGGAGGAAGAGTATTCATGTAAGGGTGCTTCACACAGCTTCCCAAGCTGATTTGAAGGGCCTGTTAAGCAGCTAATTGCTATGCCATCACTATTCTTTGCAGTCATGGAGAGTGACGGCTCCCAGACCAAAGCTCTTGCTTGCCTTAAAGAGAAAACGATTGAGGAGCTTCACAAGAAAAATGCACACTTTGAAAGGTAACCTTGGAATAGAATCTGTGTTGAATGCTAAAGTTAATAGCTGCACTTCAGTTAGTTTGTAGTAACAATGACGTATACTCTTGAAATAAAGTGTTTAAAAAAAAACAAACAAACAACCAACAATAATTTTAATTTTCAGCCTTTTGACCAAGCAACAAGAAGAAATCACTAAATGGAAGAACAGGGCTTACAAACTGAGGGGAAGCAGGAAGGACCCCCCCCAGACCCCACACACGCCAACCAAGCGGCAGCCCCCACTGGTGGAAAGTGAGGTGAACTCCCCCAAGAAAGCCTTCCTTGACTCACCGAAAAGCAAGTTCTTTGACATCCGTGCCGGGGATGAGCCTATGTCACTCAAGTGCCCTAAGCAGTTCTTCGATAACTCCAACCTTGGAACAATGCCTGGTATGTAGCTGCTTTGGTGTGTATCCTGGTCCTCCTCTTGTGGCCTTTGAAAATAGTGTTATAGTTATTTGCAGGTTTGTCACTTTGCCTTTTTCTCATCAGATGTTTCACATATACCAGCTGAACTAGCTATGGATTCTTCTGAAAGTGATGAGGGTAATATTTTGTGCTCAGGGGAAAAAGAAAATGTTCATTCGGTCATTCATTTATTGAAGGGTCGTGGTTTTGCACTGAAGTTTCCCTACCACACTTGGGTTGCACACCAATGCATAGTTGTCTTACTCCACTGCTGAGTTCCACAGTCTTGCACAGTACTCTCTGTTCACATGAAGGGCTTGATGCCTAGCTGATCTGTTGAATAAGAGTCAGAGAAGGGGGACAGTCCTTTGTTTTTTCAAATAACCAGGCCTTGGTTTCCCAGAAACATGGTCATGACATGTAATTTAACAACACACTCAATGTAGGTGTGGTGCAGTAATAAAATGATTGAATTGCAACCAGACCAGACAATTTTTTTAAATAAAAATAATTTTTTGTACTGTAGCCTCATCCTATCACCACTGATGCTTCAGCACTTGATTGTTAGTCATTATAAAGCCCTTCAAAAGGTTCCCCCTCTCCCTCCTGTAGTTGTATTTACTGTTGAAGATATTGTCGATCATCTGGAGTTATCCGTTTGTGTTTTCTTAGATGCCAGCACCAGCACAGCTGTTGGCTCTAACGAGGCAAACCAAGACAACTGGTGGCATATTCCAAACTCCTCTCCCCGGAAAGCCAACACCAATATGGATGCAAATGGCTGTCCAACGCAGTGATTGGATTTCTTTTTTTCTTTCCGTTATGTCAGTTATTTTAACCTGCCTTAGTTTTTGTCTTGTGTACTAAAATTCTTAAGTCTTGTATTTTTATAAATGTGACTTGTTTATATTTCAATGTGGAATAAACTGTTCTCTGCTAATTTTCTATTGTACAGTACGTCACTAAATTGATCAGTTTTCAGCAGAGACGTCGTAAAAATGACGCATTAATTCCAGCGTCCTTTTATCCTAAAATAAAACTGCAGGACCTCAGTAAGCAACTACAACTCTTGCTAATATTTTAATCTGACGTTAGTCATGTTACAGTAAAAGTACAAATAATGGATCAAAAACTTCGTGTGCTTATTCCTAATTCATTAAGATATGTTACAGCGAACCAAGACAGTAAAATGCTTAGGGGTCATAAAAGTTTAGGAAAAACATTAAATACGTGAATCTGAGTGAACTCCAAATTATTTTATCTAATTTAGTTCTGTTAAATGTAAACATTTAGTTCTGTTTTTCTGAGTCAACCCTGCATCAACATAACTGATTGTAACGTTCTCTCCGAAAACAGACTTGCGGTAGAGTGAGACTAGATAGCAGCCATTGATCCAGAAGGAACGTTTACATCGGGCAAAAAGTAACACGAATGCAACATAATTTGTGGGGGGGGGGTTCCGGGGCACAACCGTACAACCTTTTCTTTAATCCACCCCCCGGGTACAGGTCGCGCCCGCGCGTTAAACGATAGTCCCGAGCTCCGGTTGACCACTGCACCTGCACGCGTTCAATGGAAACTGAGAAGCGCCATATCCATTTGCGCGTCAGTGTCGACGTCCACTAGCTCTCTGAAACTATTGCACTGTAGCAAGACCCGTTTTCGGCCTACGTTTTGTCTAGAAATTTGCCTCGTTGGGACGTTAAAACGACTGAAATGCAGCCGCCAACAGTACAACCAACCGCAGATGTGGACCCTGTGTGTAAGTAGCGCAGAAGTATTGTAGACACTTAATAGACTATCAAACGGATTAATTATTTATTTTTAAGTGATAGAAACTGGCACTAATGTTTTATTGGAGTTATCTAGTCTTAAATTGTTCGTAAGCTATTCAATCAACTATTATTAAACAGTTATGTGTCCTTGAAAGGTCAGTCAGATTAGTCTGCGTTTCATTGGAGTCAGCCGTGCGTTTTGATGGTTCACTACATTGTCATCTGTTTGGTTGTCGGTCCATCGCTTCATAGCAATCTTTAAAATTAGGCTTACAATGTGCAGCCCCACTGCAACCACATTAAGTTCAGGAAAACTAGTACGCGTGTGTTGAACTGAACCTGACTACTATCTATATATACTTTTAAAAAATAACTCGTTTCTTGAAAGAGGCTCAATTTCTGTTTGTCATTATTCTGTCTAATGTATAGTGTATACAAGTAATTTTTCAACATAATACTTTTTCTACTTAAAATAATGATATAGTCCGGGATGGATATGTTCTCTTGATGCATTGCAGTTTTCATATCTTCATACCTGTCTAGGGAAAAACAAATTATTAACTGTGTAATTTAGTTGTACAGGAATGATCTTGTTGAATGTTTCTATCATAGTTGCCTCCTTGTTTTATTCCCAGCACCTGAATACATTTGAAACTGTTATTAATCTGATGCTGACACCTCACTGATTTGTTGTGCTGCAGCATAACTTAGATTTACAGCCTTTTTTTTTTATTAGGTGCTGCAAAGTGTCTTAAAGTTGTTTTTCAAAGTTGAGCTCGTAATGGTAATGGTACAGCATATGTGCACTGACCCGTGTTAATTGGCCTAGACCTCGGGTGTGGCGATATGACCCACACGAAGAATCTGTTAACAAAAACATGCATCAAACTGCATGTCGGTCATCATGGCATTTCTGCTGCTGCTGCGTGTGTGTTTTCCTTGAGTCTGCCCACAGTGCAGTATGCTCAGCGGCGTCGGACAGCACTGTGGTCCACCGTGGCTCTGCTTGGCCTGTCCGCCGTTGTGCTGGTGATCGGTCTCCTGTCTGACACTCGCACTGCCACCGTTCACGTATCTGGATACTACCCTGGTATCATAGTAAGTACCTCATGCCAAGGGGAAGAGGCGAACCCGATTGCTTTATGTACGGTTTCACCGGTTTAATGGACATGTCTGTCTTCTTTTAAAACAAAACTAAAAGCTGGCTGGCTGCCAAACTTCATATACGCGCTTGACAATCTTTCTCTATTGTATTTAGCAAAGGGGGCTCTGTTGAGAAGATTGGGACCTAAGATGGACTGTCTGTAACTGAGAAACGTCTGTTCCATTTTTTCACAGTTGAGCTTTGGAGGATTCCTTGGCATTGTTGGCCTTAATATAGTGGAGAATCGCAAACCCCTGGTGAGTAACAACTCTTCACTGCTCTGGATCTCTGCAGTAAAACCTAGATGCTGAGTGTGGTGTTCTGTGGTGTTAAATGTATTTTTCCTGTATTTTGCAGTGATGGATAGGACAACAAATCTTATGATTTAGACTTGATATTAATGACATTGGCTCATTTATAAGATATATAGAAATAACAAATCAGTATATTAGTTTTGTCTTCATATATTATGATATATGATAAAGTGTATAATTGATTTTTGGATTACTGTTACAATAGATTTAATTTCACAATTGCTGTGCCATAAATTAAATGTGCATTGTAGGTTGTTGTGAAGTAAGTATTAAAAATTAGAAATTGAATTATTTGGCTTAGTCTAGCAACCAAAGGATAGTGTTTTTCTTATTTCATTTACAAAATAAGGTAAGCTAAAAACAAGGCAGATGGGACAGGAACAAAAAGTAGTCATAGGGAACAATGTTTAATTGATATCTTGTGGTTTCCTCTCTGTAATTCCCTCTAACCTTCTCATACACCCAGCTGTTTTAGGCAAAGTCACAAAGACCAATCACAATTTGATTTGTCACTTGTGTTTATTTTAGAGAAGGATGATTGTAATGATTGTGCTACACACAAAAATACAAGATGGGATCTTATTGCAAACAGATGGCATTTTTTAACCTAGAAGTATAGGACAAATAAAATTAGTGGCTAAATGGGCCTCGCTTTTTCAGGTGTATGATACGAATTGCAGTTAGTAACATTCACTGTGATTGGCTGATGGCTTAGGAAGAACAGAAAGCAAATTGCATTAGCATTGGTGAATGGCTGGATTTCCTGGAAAACACTGATGCTCAGGTTGCAGTGGTTGCCTCCCCTCTGAGTGAGATGATTCTGAGTAGGCTTTTCCAGCAAACACGGGTGAATAGAACCTTCTGATGTAAGGTAAATGCACTTCTAGCTACATCCACTCACAAATATTAAAAAGTAGACAAGTGTTTTGGCTTCAAGTAAACAGGCATGGATTTTTGTATATGTACATGATGCTGGATGCAAAAAACACTTAATTTAGGAAAGGAGAGTCAGAACTCAGTGTTACTGTAGCTTTCCCACAAAATGTGCTACACCAAGCCTCCTGAGAGTATCATGTAGAAACGAAGACAAACCGCTGGCTGGAAGCCATACTCAGACAGAATATACTCTTGCTGTAACAACAGCATCCTCTCGAAGTCACCACAGAATTGGAGTTGTCATTTATTAATTAATGATGACTGGCTTTGGTGTAACCTGAATTGCTGTATCACCATGTCATCCTTCTTTCTCAACTAACACAAACCTTAGACTAGGCAGTTGTGCACATGGTCCCGCACTCGCACGAATGCGCACTATTCCACTGTTGCACCATTGCACTGATGCACTCAAGCTGCCATATTTACTTAAAAGCTTTTTGTTTATAAAAAGTTATTTAAATAATCCCTGTTGCCCACAGTCTCTGATGCACCCCACACCACAGTAGGGTTGTTGGTGTTGTGATGGCATCAGAAAGGTGGCTTGCCAACTGTGGCAGCTTAGAGAGACTCTACTATGTGTGATTTAAGGCCTGATCTCTTTGCCCACCTCCTCGGCACTGATCCCAGGACACCTTTTAAAATTTAATGACAGAGGTGCTGGTACATGCATACACTCCATACACACACACACACACACACACACACACACACACACACACACACACACACACACACACGCAGGTGCATTGTCCGTAACCAAATCCCACAGTCCCCCTTGAGCATTCTCGCATGTACAAATACAATCCACAGTACTTCACTCCTGTATAACATGCTTATGTAGCCAGTCTCACGTGCATTCCTTTACACAATGTTATGCTATATACACACACACACACACACACACACATACACAATCAAATTATCCTTGTGGCAATAGGATTTAAACATTAACCTGCAATAACCCCTATTAAAATACTGCCCAGTAACCAGTGTCATGTGACAGGTGATGGACACTAGTGGAGCCAGATATTGGAGCCCCATGAAGCCTCTACAGGGGGGAGGAAGTGAACCCATAGATTCAAGAAGACGATATGGGCATCCTCAAACTACTGGGGAGAGAATGCCGCAGCTGAAAGAGGAGCCTGTCAGACTTGTTTAAGACTAAGAGAAATCAGGATGAGGACAGTTTATCATGATGAATGGCAAAATACCAAAATTGTCTTGAATGTGTTGGGATTGATTACCCATTACAAACTACTAGCTACTGACATAAGAACAGCCATTCTTAACTGCGAACATCTTCACAACATTAATGGGGTCAGTTATTTGAAACGTGCTGCTATTAGACGCAGACTAAAGCAGTGTCGTGTTCTACACCGTTTTGGTGCAGAAAAAACCATGAGAAGTACCGCTGCTAGAGTGACCCTCTTCTTTTGAGCAATCTCCGATGATAACATTTTCATAAGCAATTGATCTAAATGCCTTTTACCACTGTTCTTTGAAAGTTCTTTATGCACACTACTGTATGTCGCATCAGCTAATGGTTATATATTTCACTTGTATAAGATTGGGAGCCGGCGTCTACTATTGCTGAGCTGCACTCAGACCTCAGATCTGTGGCGGTACCAGTTCCCATAAGCCCTGCTTCCTTTTGTGTGTCCTCTGCTGTGTTTTATGCCAGCACTTACCCGTCCTCTTGGTCACTCTGCGGCCAAAGCAATGTTCTCTTCAGGTGTCCAAACCCGGCCTCCCGTCTTCAGTTCTCATTGTGCCTGCGACCACTGATAATCGATCACTTGACCGCTCGGCTCCGTTTGCCCTTGGACTGTTAGAAACAGTTATGCAACATTTCCTCCCTCTTACTCTACAGCCCTCTATAGTGTCTGCAGATGGAACAGAGCACTCTGATTGGCTGGGCCCTGGGATCAGGTCGGTTAAGAGGAGAGGAGTGCGAGTGTGTGTTTTATTGGACAGCTGCTGGGGCCTCCTCCCCGACCTCGCTGGCTTCCGCTCCACCAGGCACACGGCAAACAGCCCCCACTGAAAATTGTTCATTAACTTCACTGGCCCTAGAGGTCCAGCTGCCCAGTGGGCTTCAGCTGGACTCCAAATCATCACGGTCTGCAGCGAGTGGCTGAGAGAACCCCAGCTAGCATCGCCGGCACACTGCTTGCGATGGCGTCTGCTGGCATCTGGCAACTGCGTCGGTGTTGGAGTGTTAGTAATGTCCTGCAGTTTACCTTGGCAAGAGAGATTCTCAAATGCTAATGTCTCAGACTAGGCTGGTTTTCTGGTGTAAGCTTTTGGGTGCATCTTCCGACCTGATCTTAATACCGGGAAACATGGAGTTGTATTCCACATGGTTTGTTTTTCAGATGCGTAGCTTAGTTTATCTCAGCAGTAAGTCTTACCAGTGGATAATGCATACACTCAGTTAGACCTAAGTAGTCTAAGCCTGATCAGTAGTTTTTTTCCCCTTGTAAACACAGGTTATGGTATTTAATAGATCACGCTGAGATTTAAAACTCCCACTTCATGCAGTCTGCACATTGATAGCAGATACCCCCCCCCCCCCCCCCCCCCCCGACTGCCTCCAATAGAATTAGCAGGTTTCATGGCACCATTATAGTGTATGTCTCACCTGGCAAGTCACCAGATGGACCAGGAGTGGCCACATCTGGGCCTTTAGCTCATCTTATGCCTCCTCACATGTGCGTAATGTCTTCCATTTGGCAGGATGGATGAGTGGCTCTTACTGCACGGCTGTCCGTCGTCCGCTAATGATCTAACACTACAAACCACTCTTGATTAAAAGTTCCCAACCGACCAGAGTATTTTGGGAGAGGTGGAATTTATGCGTGGAGTTTTCCATCTGATTGGAAGGTTGCCACTTTTTCCAGGATACTTGTGTCCCTTGGTTAAAAGGGCCCCGGCACTGTGTGAGGGAATGTTCGAACAAGCAAAGGAGTGTGCATGTTAAACGCGATGATTGGAGAAATGCACATGCACAGGCTGGGTACTGGTAGCGAGACTGACGGGACGTGGACTGGGCGGAATGAGACTACCCTTTCCTGGCGGGACTGCTGACCTTCAGGCTGCCTTTGGTCTGCTGGACCGTAAATCGCCCCTAAAGCCCTGGGTTGGCAGGCGTGGTTTTCGAAAGGTTGTACATTTTACTTTATTACTTGGGTGCACATCCACACATTCTAGTCATCACCCAGCAAAGGAGAGGGAGTTGGCAAGAGAAGCAAGCGAGTGTTGTTATGAATGTAACTGTACGAGAGTTGTTATGAGGCATAATAGCTTGTATTAGGTCAGAGAGACACGATAGTTGTATTAGGTAAGAATGCAGCTCCTTACAGCCATGACTGACATAATGACTTGCATAGGGAACATCTGTGCAACAACTGGTGTTTAACTGAGCACTGTTTATCATCTTTGATTGGTAGTGATGCAATAAAGCTCATACAATATCTAGCACCATTGTGTTTTTGTAGAGTCTGGCAGTGGGAAATGAGATTAGATGCCTACCCGATGACCTCTGAGAAGAGTTTGTTAGGTTGTGGTTTCTTTAACTAACTGAGAGGGCTTGGTCCTGTATGAATGTATCCTAGTTCGACAGAATCTTTGATGTCTTATTCTTTGCACAATTACAATTACCTAGACTTCGGAATTGCCCGGACAGATCATGAGTTCTAGCTCTGCTGTTCTGCCCCTAATCTGTCTCTTTGTATGTCTCATGCTCTCTTTCAGCTGGTAGCCTCCATCATCTTCATCAGCCTGGGAGTAATCGCCTGTTTCTTGTGCGCCATTGTGGATGGCATCATCGCTGCCGAGTTCATTGTGAGTAGCGCAGTGGAATTTCCTGCTTGTGTGATGATGCAGTAGGTAAACAGAACTGCAAAAACTCCAAGACCTCACGCACACATACCTTTTCTACCCTCTCTTCCCTATGTCACCGCAGTGCTGGGGGGGGGGGGGGGGGCACGCTGGTGCGATTCCTTTTGTGGATATAATCAAATTGGAATGCCATCGTGTCTGGCTGGGTGACACTAATGTCAGTGCATCATTCTTCAGCACATCACTGCAGACTGATCAGTCTCATACATCTCTCATGCAGCCCACTAGCTGTAACTCCTGCCGGTCTGGAGCACCACCATAGAAGCCGTCATGGTGTGCTACCCTTTAACCTCCCCAAGCTGGCTCCTGAAATAACGTCCTTGAGACGTTTATTTAGTAATCCCAATAATGAGAAAATAACTGTCAGCATTTTTCCCCCCACATCGTTTTAAGAGCCATGTAATTCCATAACTTTATGGCCAAGTTGTGTTTACAGGAAAAAAAAATTAAGTCTAGTTTACCTATGAATCATTCTGAAAATTATCTGAACAGAAGCCAATCATAACCCCTCTCTGATTGGTAAATAGAGTTAAATAAAGTTTTGAGCTCAGATCCCCCTTGATGACTTTTGGTCTGTCCATTTAGTAGACTTTCATAGACATTATTTCCACTATATGAAATTTATGAACATTTGAAATGTATGAAAGTTACAAATATATCGACCAAACACAACACACAGTGGGACTGGAATACAACAGCGTCTACTCAGTAGATGTTCTGAATTTCAGCCGTTTACTCGCTACACTTTCACAGCATGGGCTTAAAAACGTGGGTTTTACATCTTCTCACTGAGGGAGTGATGGTGATCATCTTACCGGGTAATGCCAGTTTCGTGCCATTTGCCCATTCGTAGCAGTAAGCCACACTTATCTCAGAAACCTTCTATGACCCATTAAAACCAGTGCTGACAGCACCGGACAACCATGGCCAGAGATGGATGGCAGTGTTATGCTAGCTTTTCATCAGTGGGATACACACACCAATAATCTTCATAAGAAAAATGTGTCCTCAGTGATGGATAAAGCTTAACTTGGAGAAACTTCGTGTCGGACCAGAAGTGATTTTTCTCTGGAGGTTTACTGTTGAAGCTGTGCTTTAGTCCAACACTAGTTTTAGTCTTAGCCTATCCATCTGCTGTGTAATGCCGTAAACTGTGGCTTGTGTTATTGTGAATGTGGTGTCTGAGAGCAGTGCAGATCTATTCTCCCCCAGTGCTTGAGGTCTCTTAATGTTAGTCAGCAGGTTTTATCAGCTACTTGCATTTCTTCATTCATTTCTGGTTTACTGGATTTATATACATCAATAAAAATGGGTTTACGGTGGTAGTCCTAGAATGAATAATGGCTATTTCCAATTTTTATTCGGTTCAGAGAGATTGAATACGACATCATATCCACTATGAGTCAAGTAATATCTGCAGCATTGGGTCCTGAACAGAATGTTTTCCTTAAATGAAGACACAGAGGCTTAAGCCGTTAGATCAATAAATGCAATAAAGTGTTAAGCGTGTGTGCATATGTGTGTATGCACCTGCTTTTCATGCACACACACATAGACATGCAATAAAAAAGTCTTAGTTGCTCTTATGTTCACTTAAACAGCATATTGGAGTTGCATTCAGCACATACTGGACTGCGCATTGCTTGCTTTGCGCTTTACGACCAGACATTCCATATTTCAAAAAGCCCATTAAAGGTTTAATTGCAGGAATTGGAATTGATTCATCTCGCCGTTGTTCACTTTTCTCAGCCTCTAAAGGCAGCACTGTTCCTTCCTTCTTTCTTCTCTCTCTCTTCCTGCTGTAGGACCAGAGGCCTCTGATGGAGGGCAGGTGCAAGTTCTATACCAGTGGCACAGGCTACCTGTATGACAACTACCAGACTGAGGTATGCACCCCTCGGAATGTATCATGTACAAGGGTTTCCCAATCCCATCCTCAGGGCCCGCTGGACGAGCCACAGTTTTGCTGTAGCCCAGATCCCTGAAGCAAGCCAGTCACAGCACAAAATGTCTGGTGCCACCGTCCTAGGAGCTGGGTTAGAGCATGTGGCATTGGGAAACGGTGCTCTAAAACATGGCACCTCCACTAAACCTGTAAAGGGATATGGTCTCTGCAGGCTTTACAGAGAGAATACTGACTTTGTTAGCTTTGCTAATTACACATAAGGGCGTCGAGTTCTTATTAAAATCAGATGGTGTGGGGTCGATTTCTATACCTGTAGACACTGCGGTTTTTTGTTGCGTACCAGGCCCTTTGGTGCCCTCTGCTGGTAAAAAGTTGCCATTGTTCTTAATTTGTGGTGTGCCAAAGGGAGTGATTAAGATCATTACAGAAGGAAAATATGTACTTTCAACTTGTTTCTAATTTCTGTCTCCCTGTCTTTCACCCTCTCCTCCAGGTCATGTGTCAGTCCTATAGCCAAGACTGCAAGATGAAGGTGCGGAGCAACAGCTGCTACTGCTGTGATTTATACACTTGCGACAGGTGAGCTCTGTTCTTACACCCCATAGCTCCCTTCCAAAACAGAGCTGCCACATTAAGCCCCGTATTATTGCTCTTGAGCTAGTAATGGCTTCGTTGTACTTTGTGAGGCAAGTAAAGGAGGCCATTATAAGGTTAAACCGTGCAAAGCAAGTGTGTGTGTGTGTGTGTGTGTGTGTGTGTGTGTGTGTGTACACGTCTCTAGCTCAGACTACCGCCCCCCGTACTATGCGTTCACGGGTGTGAATAGCTGCTGGGACGTGGTGCACCTGTACAGGCTGCTATGGTCCAACGTGGTGCTCAACGTACTGGGAGTCTTCCTGGGCATTTTCACAACTGCCATCCTTGGAGCCTTCAAAGATCTGGTGAGACCTTTTGCCTTCCACAGAGAGAACTTTGTGCCTTTTTTAAATTCAGTCTGTTTTTTACTTTCTTGGTGTAAAGCACACTCACTGCTGATCTCCTGCCATCACTGCCCCCCCCCCCCAGGCTCCAGCCACTCAGAGCCAGACGTCTCCGAGTCCAGCCCCTCCTCCTCACATCCTCTACAACCCCACCCAGCATATGATCACCTACACGGGCCTCTGCCCTTCTGGCCAGGCCCTGCCTGCCTACCCCAACTACCCAATGCCCCTGCAGGTAACGTCGGTGGCAGAGATCCCCTCGAAGCCCGCAACCCCTGGCCCGAAGCAGCCAGGAATACCACTTTTAACCGTGCTTTTCTCTCTCCACCTCCAGCACCTCAGCAGCTACGCAGGGCCCACTGCCCCCCAGTCCAGCCACGAGGCGGCCGGGTCGTCGCCGCCCCCAGATGAGGGCCAGCTGCCCGTCCAGGGCAGCGCCAACCCCACCCTTCCATCCCAGCCCGCTAGCCAGGAGCCCGGTGGCTACATGCTCACGCCCAACGCACCCACCCTCTACGGACAGGCTTTAGGAACCTTTGAGAAGCCGCCACCCTATGCTTGCTGAGAAGACTGCCAGCCACTTCCCTCATGAAAGGATAGCACTAAAACATTCCACTTCCAACATCTTTCTGGGATGTTAGAAAGGGAACAATAGTTCCTAGTAAGAGGATCTGTAGTTCTTAGTAGGGTCTAAACTAGAGTAGTTTCGTGAGTGTATGAACAGATGTATCAGAACTATAACGAATCTAATAACAGGAGCAGGTCTATCAGAATTCTTGCTCATCTGTCCAGTTCTTAGCTGACTGCAGACTGATCTGAAACCATTACCAACACTCATCTGTTAATTACACCGGGTGTTGTCTTTGGTCCGAAAGGGAAGCTATTCAAAACATTCTCTTCATTTTAAAAACTTATGGAATGTTGCTTCCTGTTAAAACATTATCCAGGATTAGAATTAAGATAACAAAAGAACATTAACATGAAGAAGACCTTTATCTAGTATTACCATGACAAAATACAGAGTGATCCCAACAGAATTCTCTTCCTCCACATTGTTTTTTCAGAACAGAAACTGGAAGTAAAATCTGAAACCTAGCTGTCTCTGCTGCTCACTAATCCTGAACAGATATTCTTCAGCGGTGAATGTAGGACAGAGTTCAAAAGGTATTATTACAACCTCCTTTATTTTTATTTATCCCCCAAAAAGCACTCAAGTCTCCAGTTAGGCGGCGAAGACTAAAGATCTCCCCATGAGCTGAACACACCAGGAGCCCACAGCAGAGAGAGACAGCAAAACAACAGACTTCATATATAATACAGAAGATTAAAAACAACAAATAAACAAATGAGGGACAGAACTCAAAATCAAAATGACGCTGACATGGAGCACCTACTAGGCCTTTGGTGACTAAAGACCTTTTCATTCTAGAACTTAAAGTACTTGGATGTCTTGATCTTTTGCTTTTGCCTAAAAAAAAGCAATATACACTCATATTTACATATACAGTATGTTACAGCGCACTCTCTTCTCAGTAGCTTGCGTGTGTGGGGCGCAGTGCTTTTTCGGGTCTATAATGCAAGTATACATTTCCTGTGTCTGTGAGTCTAATATAAATACACCAGTTACAGTGTTTGTGATTGTGTATACGTTTGCTGTTGGAGGGGGGACTATTGTAATTTGGGGGGGGGGGCAGTGCTGCAGAATGAGAATGCAGAATGGTCGTGGCTATGCAGAATACCAGAGGCGATTTGACAAAACAGAACTCGTATATGGAAAGGTAAGTGTAAGTGTTGCTGTAACTAGGGCACTGTTCTAGTGGAGAGGATGGGGGCTCTGTAAGGCGTTGTAGTGACAGCCCTAAAGACCCAGATTAAGCTTAATCTTGAACTAAAATTCACTCTGACTCAAAGGTCTTCTTTCAAAGGCATTTTGGTTCCAGCGGTCAGCTTAAGCTAGGTTCAAGAAACGAGGCCTTTGCATCTGCTGTGGCCTCAAACTGGTCTTGGTCCTCTTACGCTGGGGGGTTCACTAGAGGGCAGGCGTGAGAGCGGATGTCGTTGTGCTTGTGCTGGGCCTCGTCCAGGTCTAACAGGCGGCCATTAACCATAACGTCCATGCAGCCTGTGTAGAAAGCTGAGACCGGCGTGGACACCAGAGAAACATCTGTAGAGAAGAGCCAAAGTTTATCCTCAATCTAAATTGTACACAACTGAACTGAAGACCATACCAACAAAACTTGCTTCACTAAAATGACAGTTTCATCATCACGGTAAGAATTTAATACTTAGTTCAGTTACATCACTGCCTCACAACCTTCATCCAAATTCTATTCTTCACTCAGCCACTGCAAGGAAAAAAAAAAACAAAGACACCACACAGGACTGATCTCAGTTCAGCCTTACCCGGTATGCCTCCGATAAAGGTGCTGTATGAGGATGAGAGGTCCAGAGGCTCCAGGTGCTCCAGAGTTTCAGAGAGAGCTGGCTGCCCATCCACCTCAAGCACTGTGCTGTTGCCAGATACGCTCACTCTCACCATATGCACCTTCGAGTCGCACAGGGGCATGGTGGCGCTGGCCACAATCACGTCACCGAAAGACACCAGCACGTACTGCCGTGAGGGAGATGATGTCAGATGAACCTTAAGCTCTCAGGACACTTTGGACTTGTATCTCATATATCATGCCCTGTCCGTGTGGTCTGGCCCACAAACTTCCCATTACAAAAGGAGCCAGATACAGAATGGAATGAACTCAGGTGCGTGATAAGATATTCCTTCTGTTCTGACAGCAAAAAAGAGCCAGGCCTTACAGTTTTCCCAATGCCCTTGGATAATCTCAAATAATAGAGGCCTCTGCTGAGAAACTGTACAAGTTTCGACTGTACAAGTGCCACAAAAATACACTCACCTCTGCCCGTTCGTTCCTCCCAGTGTGATAGTCAGAAAGGGAGATAGAGAAAGGGACGGTGTCCTGGCGGACGAGTGCAAACAGAACTCCCGTGCTAGAGGCGGGCCGTAGACTCAACTGTACTCTGAGAGCCTGCGTGTAGCCTGTGTGGGGAGGAGGGGTGTCAGTGACAAGTGTGTGGCCCACCCCCTGCACCCAGCAGCATAAACCACAAAAAGCCACACTGGAACGTGCCTGTGTCAGTTTTACCAATCTGGTACATATTTGTTTAATCTAAGTCGACATCAGCAAACTTCCATGTGCACACCTGCCCCATGGCTGTGGTTGAAGTAGGCGAACCCTTGACCCGGGTAGAAGGAGCCGCGCTCCTCGCTAGAGTAGCACTGCATGCGTGTGTTGGAGCGGATGGTCTCCTGGATGGACGTGTCCTCGCCACTCAGCCAGTGCCAATCACGCATGCAGCTGTCTAGACGTGGGTTCAACTGGAGTGCAATAAAAGAAGACACATGGAGGAACCCTGGTCAGACACGAGGCCAGGCCTGAGCAATCTGTTCTCCAAACGCTTCCAAAAACCTTGGGTACAGTGCGAGGTGCAGTGTGCAAACATGGGGGGGGGGGGGGGAAGTATACATTTCCCCTGCAATGGACACTTTTTTTACTGCTACAAAACAGCTTTTGTTACAGGACGACCATGGGTCAGAATTTGACTTGTTTGACCAAAAACAAATGGAAATGCATGCAGACAAAAACAGCTTCCTGAAGAAAATTGGTTATAGGAGATTAGTGGCTTACTGGCAAATCAGTCAGACAACTGTTCACACGGCTGTGTCCCAGTTTGTGTCCATGGAAATGAACAACATGTGCGGGACCCAAAATCTTGATCCACACACCTGCTGCTGGCCATGCTTACATTTGATTATTTTTTTGGTCTGATGTGAGGTAACCGTAAGTAGAAGGCCCTGTGGCAAAGGCTGAGCAGATCCTGACCACTGGCTCTACTGGGCAGGACACCACAGACTTACTGGCAGAGTCCAGCCCACCAGAGGCAGCCTTATGGAACGCCAACACCAAGAGCAATGGTGTAAGTGTGCTCGCAGTTACAGTGAGCAGCACCTCCCAAAGAACTGCTCGATGCCTCTGCCTCGAAGGGTGAAATTCTGAGCTTGAACCCGTCTTCCATGTTTGTGAATTACATGAGATACCGCACATTGCTGATGGCTTTCTGTAAACTGGGCTTGTGTACCTGCGTAAATGATGAATGTCAAATGGTGCCATATGCCTCAGTGCCTGTACATGTGTTCTAATCTCAGGCCAGTAGTCTGAGCAGAAGGAAGCATGCTGTTCTAGATTGCACTTATAAATGGCTTTGTTTACTTTGGAAGGGAGTTTGTATGCTTATTCTCTGGCAGTCTTGAATACCACATTCTTGGGTAGAAACAAAAAACACAAGCTATAAAGCAGCAGTAACTAAAATAAGACACGGAGTAGGAAACAGAGATGGAAAACAAAACACAGACAAGGTAAAGATAAATTTAACAGACTAACTTCACATCTAGACAATTACCTTATTAACCAGTCCGTCCTCTCTGAAGGGGGCCCCACCCACGGTTAGGTTGAGCTCATGCATGCCTTTCTTCAGAGTAAACAGATCTCCATTTACCGCAATCTTCATTACCGCCTCCCTGTCGATCTTTATCACCAGGCTCCGTGCCTGCTCCTCCACTGAGATCTGAAAGCCAGTCGAAGAAATGTAAGTGGGAGCAACAGATTTGTCCACTATGTTTAGAATAGCCCCAATACATAGTATACAGCATTTGGGCCACGCCACCTAAGCCAACTCGGGCGCTCTCAAACTCGTCGGTGTGCAGTTACCTTATGCCACTGTCCGTCACTAACCAGTGGTCCGCTGCTGGTAACGCGGCTCACGGCTCCGTATTTCAGCTGCAGCTCCAGCTTTCCTTGGCGGACGGCCAGCACGATCCAGGAGCTGTTCAAGTGACCACCCGCGAAGAAAACGACTCCTTCCGAGTCGTACGTCCTCAGGTCAAAGTCTGCCGTGAAGCTGGGTAGGAAAAGAGACGGTCAATACTAAATGGAGATACAGGACAGTTATTTGTAATAGGTTTGCTTTTTTCACTCTACTGGCCTTATTCCATGTGCTGCAGATAAGAGCATCTTTAAAAAAAACCAACAACCTTTAAGTGCTGTGTGTCTGCATAACGTGCTTGAAGCCATACGTGGGGACTCCAGGAGATTTGATGGAGTCAAGATGCTCACCCAGTGTGAACCCGGCGGCGGAATCGCAGCTTGACCACAGGTGTCCCACTGAACATGCGGCCCAGGTACAGGGAGCGAGAGTTCCTCCTCATGTCAAGTGGAAAACAAGTCTCTATGGGCTAGAAAGGGTGCGTGTATAAGAGTAGGCACACACAGTTACGAATAATACAAAAGCAGATAAAGGGGATAGAACACACCACATTTTCCCTACAGGGTCACAGCACCATTTTTGTTGTGAAGATATTATGAGTATAAGTAAATGTACACAATAGTAAAGGTTTGTCATACAAGATGATGACATCAGCTTAAACGTTACCTCACAGCTGCTCAAGTTTTGCCCGAGCTTCTTGCCCTGCCGGCCATCGCAGAAGCAGTGGAAACTCCCAGGCGTGTTAACACACTCCTCCATGCACACGCCTAACTCACACTCATCCACATCTGTTATATTGTGAGAATAACGATAAAATTAGTCCCTTTACCCAGACAGCAACAACAGGCACTAAGCTTGTAGACAAGCCTGAAACATGGTTCTTAATCATTCAAAACTGTGATTTTCCACATTTCCAACAAAATAACCTCTTTGGGTTATAGCTTACTGTTTAGAAACAAACCATTTTAACATTAATAGGTTTAACACACACACACACACACACACACACACACACACACACACACACACACACACACTTGCCTCTTTGCTTTCTGTTTGCAAACTGGGGATAAAATGTAACCTCATCAACCCTTAAACCAATGTTTAGGATTGGAAGAAATGAACAGCAATCCTTGAGTAAGACTTGCATGTATTTGTGCTATATGGGTCACAGCATTGTTCCTTTTGTCTGTTAGTGTAGTGTAAAAGTAACTTTACATGCCTTAGAAATGCAGAGTCTATTTCCTGCATGTTGGGAACAGGGCATTAAAAGATAATCATGTGCTTGGTTGCAAAATGAGATCTCAGATTTAGTTCTCATGTATCTCATCTGCCTCCCTCCAAAGAATTGTTAAGATGCTGAGCTTGGTATTTCATTATGGTGATGGCTGCTGCAGCAAATGCTTAGACTGAAAAGAGTAGAATATTTCAGCACACAAGGATACGCGGAACTGAAAAGGATGAGCAAAGGTGCAGTTCATCTTCAACACGTGTGCAAAAGAAAAACTTATTCATACATGTCACTGGATTTATTTAGGTTGGTTTTACTGGATTTGTGATTATGGGAAGGGAGCAGACGGTCAAAAGACGAGCGCCGACAGTAAAGGGAAAAGCCAACAGCACCTCAAGCAGGCCTAACGTATATGCGGTCAAAGAAATTTTTCACAGCTTGGGAACGATGAACTATGCGATTCTTTGGCAGCCCACAGTGTGGAACAATGAATAAGACTGATTAGTGCTCATAACATGCACTTTTATACCTGTGCCAGGAGGATCTGACTCCTTACACTTTCAAAACACGTCCTGCTCCTTCCTCATGGAGGCTATAATCAAACCGTAACCTATTATGTTCCCTGAAAGCTGGTGTAAGAGCTTTGTGTTTTTGCCACCCTGCACATGGGAGTGTGGGAACAGCCAGGAGCCTGTTAAGACATGAATTAAGTTGGTGGCTTTCCCCTATTCTGGATATTCTACTTTTCTCAAAAGGGAAATGAACAGTGTTGAAGATGCAAAAACCACTACACCCCGGACAGAATTCCTAACATTCAATTACTTGTGTCAACAAGTATGCAGGCCCACATCTAAAGGCATTAGTCCTTAGCATTTAGCAAAGGTAGTGCTTCTGACTTACCTAGGCAGGCTTTGGTCTTGTTGTCATAGACGTAGCCCAAGTCACAAAGGCACTCGTAGCTCCCGACTGTGTTCCTGCACTGTGCTGTACCACATATGTCAGGAATATCTGTACATTCATCAAAATCTGGAACAGAGTCAGGAATATGCAATGGTGTCACGATGCCAAGCCTAGCAGTTTACAGCTGGATAATTCAGATAGGTCATAAATATGTCATCTTTTAGTCTATGATTCATTTATGATGCATTCATAACACACATAAATGACCTTTCACACATAATAAAGCTGTATTAATGCTGGCCGTCTACTGTATTACAGGTTCTTGGTTAAAATGTAAGATCAAGGGGTAAGGAAATCTAAAAAAAAAAAAAAAAAAAAATCTGGACTGAATAAACACTTTGAACATTTGAATTTATCTGGGGAAAATGCTTGAAATTTATCTTGGATATGTAATTTATTAAAAATACTTTTTGGAAACTGATTTATAAATATGTTTTGGGCATGTATTAAAAAGCAGGGTGTGGGAATAAAAACTTGGAAAAGTTTTTATTTTCAGTTTGAGTACTTCAGACCAAAAGTACCCAGAAGGTTTAATTTGCTCTCTATTGTTTTGACTAGCACATGTTGCGCATGCAATCATTGCAGACTACAGAGAAGAGAGACATCACTATGACTGGCAGGTCTGACCAAACTGCCTTTGACGTACCTAGGCACCTGTGGTGACCGGACAGTGTAAAACCATCGTGACATGAGCAGTGGTAACTTCCCATCGTGTTTCTGCACTCATGATCACACCCTCCATTTTTATTACTGCACTCATTTACATCTGCCAATAAGAGAAGAACATAAACCTACGTTAGCCAGTCACTTAAAAGGGGCAGGGCTTATCTGAACAAATCAGGTTTAAACAAACATACTGCGACTGGACCAGGTTTGTGGGTTGGGATTTAAGGAAGCATGGCAATACAGTAACTCAGTGTTAGGGAGACCTGAGGCTGGTACAGACTGTCTCACATGTTCCTCTCAGTTGAACCTGTATAGGAAAACACCTCCTGCAGTGATATTAATGAAACATCTGAGACACGACTGACTGCATAGTGAGGTGATGCTCAGCACTAGAAAAGCTGCTCTGTCCACCCTTTCATCTTGCTCGTCATTCCATAGTTGTAGGTGAAGGCATGAGTCACAGTGGATGTGTGCAAAAGCACTGCAGTGGAACAATCACCTCTCTCTCTCTCTCTCTCTCTCTCTCTCTCCCTCTGTGTGTGTGTCTGGGAGAAAGTCACTCTGCAGTGCCGGTAGGTGTGACCACCGCGATGAACCAACATGCCGACCTTTTCGGTAAATGAACTTATGGACTACAGCCTGGACTACAAATACCATGAGAATTGTTAATCAGCTAACAAAAGCTACATTATTTTAGCTTGCAGCAACAGAAGGGAGTGGGAGAGAAGAGACACCTTCCAGAGGACGAGGGAAACGTGCAGTCATGCAAGTCAGAGGACATCAGAGGACACTCCGCATTAGGCAGTTTCTTTCAGTTGCCCTCCCCACCAATAAACCATAGCTACATCTCTAATTTACACATTAAGGTGCGAGATAGGATTACTCATGTCTGCCAGCAGTCTTGCACTGCACGGTGATTTACCTTCTCTATGGATATCTGTAACTGACTGTATCATGTGCTGGACATCCTTTCAGAATGAAGACTAGTGACTCTCACCGTTCTCGCATGTGTTGCCAGCAAATCCTGTGAAACAGTGGCAGTGGAATTCGCCCTTTTTGTCCTCACAGCGCACCGTCCCCAGGTGATGGCACGGATTGGGTGAACACTGGTCTGGAATGTCTGAACAGACCGAGAGGGAGAATGAGAGAGACAGAGAGGCCAGAGCTGAGATCAAGTCATCCAGCTGAGGCAATACTGGATGAAAACAACAAACTGCGTCTAGTGCTCTGCTTTCTTCCGCCCTTCACTCTCAGCAGCTGCGTCTTAAGCTTGTGCAGTGCTTAAAGGACTGTGTTTCATCACTCCATTCACACACATCTGTAGTGCCTCTGGTGTGCTACTGACACTGCATCAGCTCATTTCTTAAAGATAAGCCTGGGCATGCCTGAGCAGGGATTGAGAAAGAAAAAGAGAGAAAGAGAGAGAGAGAGAGAGAGAGAGAGAGAGAGAGAGAGAGATGGAAATGGAGGGTGGGGGGAGAAAAGGATACTACAAATTCACAGCATCCTCTGTTCTGAGTCAGGATTCCAGGCTGGAACAAAACCAACCAATCAGAGCTCATGATTCTGAGCCAGCCTGTCGCTGCCTCTGACTCAGCAGAAACACTCGGGCTGGGACGAGGGACGAGCCTCCAGCACACGCGAGCACTGCGAGCTTGCGTCACACGCAGACCACGCGTGACTGTATTCATTCAGAGTGCCGCTGACACACACACACTGCCGCTGATCTTCTCACAAGCTGATAGGCTGCGCTGGCGCCGACTGTCAATGACAGCGGAACCGGCAAGGACCTCTGCATGTGTTCCTGGTCCACCCCCCCCACCCCCCTCCCCTTCCCTCCTAATGCCTCTTTCACTCTGTTCACAGCGCCACTGCACTGCAGCTGTAGCTGCAGAACTCTGCTCTCCAGTTTAGCTATTTATAAACCAGCGAGCGAGAGAGCGGATGGAACAGAGAACGGCACGGACAGAGAGAGGGTGGAAATGAGAGGCGCACGATGTCAACTCACTGTGGACACAGGTGACCAGGTCTTCCTTCTTCTTGCCTGCACTTCCAAACTTCTCCACACAGACTAAACAGACAAAAGGAAGGTTCTCAAGTGATGACATCCTCTGTCGAAAGTGGTAAATACACACCATGTTCTGTCCATTGCATTGGGAAGAGCGAAGAGATTATGGCCAGTGTTTCATGACTTACCCAAATACTTGGGATAGAAGTAATCCTGAAAAGGTACCAAGAAAGAGTGAGTTAGGTAACTAGGACTCGATTAATTAAATAGTACAGTACAGTTTATGTTTCCAATATTTCCCTATTAACATTTGTGGATATTTATCATTCTACCTCGAAACCCACAATTCTGACATGAGTTTGTGAACAGCCCCGATGCTGTGATAGTGCAGTGATGCCCTGTATTTTAGCTTTAATCTAACCCTCCTCCTGTTCCAACACGTTGGGACTCTTATCAGTGTTGCTTTAGAAAACAAGCCAGTTATAGTGTGTAAAATGCCTCTGACAGTCATCATTCCACCCAGTCCACACACACACATCTGTAGGCCTGTGGGGCGTGGCATGCTGTGCAGTTGACCTGATTTCTACATGGGGCTCTTTCTGTGAATTTCCAAGTCAGCTTTTGTCATCATGAGTCATTAATTCGACGCAGACTATTTACCATCCCGCGAGAGGAAAACGGCACTTTCTTCAGCACCTGCACGAGCACTGCAGTCCTAAAGCGGCTGAAACAACAGCGTGAGCTGACAGGGAGGGCACATCACCCGGTGCACTCTCCATCCACGCGGCAACCGCTCGGTCTCCCGGCAACCGTTCGGCTTGCGCGTTTGCTGCATTCCCAAGGAAATGCCGAGTCAGAGTACCGGCAAGTAAGGCGTCGACTGCACGGATGCACCACTAATAATGCACACGAGGAGTTGCAATACCCCGCCTCCTCACATACAAGCATGCACACGCAGACAGGCATACACAAACGCGCGCGCGCGCGCGCGCACACACACACACACACACAGTCACGAACACAGTGAACACGAGGTATGTAAACTGTTGTAGCCTTACACACACAAGCACATCCTCACAGGGTGAGGACCCACTTTAATCCTCATCCTGTGCTGCACACTCCGCTTCCCTCGTCTCCGTTCACTGAAATATGAGAGAGGAGAAACTCTGTCCCACCCAATCATGGTTTTTTTTTTCCCTTTTCTTTCACTTGTGCCTTTCTAATCAATGTTCTCATTTAGTTCTCAGGTGGGACCACTGATGCAAAACCCTCTAAAATATGATTATAAGCATTCTAATAATAGCCCTGACACCTCACTGGATCAAAAGGGATCTATCTTTGTTCCAAAAAAATACAAAGGTTTCTTTTAATCACAGTACAACCATGTCTGAACTACTTTAACAGTCCGTTCAGGAACTCTCTACCTAATCTGTATGTTGGGTACAATACTCTTACGTGTAGGGCAAATAACACGTCAGATATAAGCACATGGGACACCCATCAGGCATTTATCTATGATTAAAAACACATTCCAATCCACTGCACTCATCACTGCTCCACCATTGGTCTCTTTCATGTCAATAATCATTACTATAGACTTGTTTCATTTGCATAAATCACTGTTTTCCTTCCTAAACAGGCCATTTTCAGTCTACAGTAATGAACTATTAAAGATAATTATAATAAACCGCAAGCTGTCTCCATTGCTTGCGAGTAGGCAAAAAAGTCGCAGTAATCCTTGCTCTAATTGCAGTTGGATTATGGGGCTTACATTTTGCGCATATGAGCGCAAGCATTTTAAAAAGTCTGTTATGAGATTGGGCAATTACAATTGAAAAAGTGAAAGCAAGATGGGTATTACAGATCTCTGCGGAGCAGCAATTCAGATCCAGCTATTCACAGGTCTTAAACACTGAGGGGAAAGTGCATAAAGGATCAAAATGGATCATGGGAGAACTCCTAAATATTTCAATACGCACCAAGCAATTGCACACAGATCATCCAGAGGCTACAACACAAACACGACACTGTCCCTCAGTGCCAAGTGCTCGGACACAGAAAACAGCATCGTTAAATCATCCAGACTTTCGGGAAGTTGTGTCATTCACTCTGCTGCAAAACACATGCACTGCAGGCGAAAGAAAATCGCCGTTTGAATTTAGACGAGGCACCAAGAATGAAGTGCTCAGCTCGGGCGAAAGGTCGACGGCTGTCATCGCCACAAGCTCAGACCTACCGAAGGTCCTTCGCGGCTAGCAGAGAGAGCAGGCACCGACACAGCTGTTTGCCGTGACTTTTGCCGTGTCCCGTGTACACTTTGCCATAGTATCGCTACAGCTTTGCAGCATGTGTGCGGTTGCTGAGTCAATTCACTAAGCACAATAAAACGGGAATTGCGAAAAAAAGATGCTGAGGTTTACCGTTTCAGGGTCATTTTCAAACACTTCTCTTGCCTCCTCTTTGGTGCATATCTCTTCTACGCATTCTCTCTCCAAATGCCCTTGTTTCGTTTCTTCAAAAACCTGGTACGCTCTTCTGTTTCTTCTTAAAAACTGGTTAGCTTCCTCAGGCGACAAGGACACTGCGAAACACGGTTTGTCCAGGTAAAGAACACTTAAGGCATATAGCTAATGCACATTAGTAAGCGTACACCAGCTAGCTAACTGTTAATAGCAACTACTGAGGTCCACTCTTTGGACTGGTTGGTGCGCGAGTGTCCTGAAGAGTTTGCTGTTAATGTTAGCTGCTGTTCTTCCCATTTGTTTGAAAAGTCCTCCGTTCAGATTATTCTAGCAACCACAACATCTGAAATGTCTAGTATTTGTGTACTTACACCCCGACGAGCAGGCGACGCACATGAGGATCAACAAGGAACCCGAGGCGAGTGGCATGTTTGGTTCTGCGTCAAGCTCGGCAAAGTTCACCCTCTGTGGCTCAGACGTAGCGACCGACCGCGCAGCGCAAGCTTTCCCTCCGCAGCGGGGGAGTCTCCTACACCGCTACATTCAGACCCAGCCACATACCACAGCCACTCAACACCACCAGCGCTACGGCACAGACAGAGCTCGGCACTCTCCGCTCTCTCGGCTTAGTTTGCCCTCATCACGTCTCTCCTGCCCCAAAACACGAACAGCAGATTCGACGATTTTTACTGGTGGAAAGTTAAAACTGCAGCGCGGACGACAGGGAGTTCCCAATGCAGAAATTTCCCCTGCAAAACAGTGAGCGCCAGCTCACGGTCCGGTTATTGCTGCAGTACTCTGGAAGCTTCACGTTAATGAGCCAAGTTATTATGAATAACATAGAAATATCCAAGCCCATCACTCTATCTCTGTGTTAATGAGGTTTTATCTTTAGATTTATTAGACAAGATGACTCAAGAATTTCCATAGTCGGTGCGGGTTCCGATATAACACATTACAAATAGTTTTCATAATATAGATCAGTGGTGTTAGGTTTATTGTGCAATAGGTCTAATGAGGTTTATTTAAAATGTTTAATTAAACGATATGAATCCAGAGGTGATGGGGTGGGGAGGGTAGGAGATGAGACAGAGTAAGGCACAACCAGGTTCTTTGACCAAAGGTCTAATATTTTGTGTCAGGTCCTAGTATGCAGACCCTTGAATCCTAGAGTCTCTGCTGAGAGACCCCTGGGTAACGCTTGGCATGAACGTTTAGACACATCAATGCCACGTGAATTGCCATAGGCATGAGTCAGGCCCACGATTTCAGCAACACGCAACACACTAACACCTTGATATGCTGCATCATTCATCTGCCATATTCCACTTTTCTGTACATGACAAAATGCTGTACTCTGCTTAATCTCTTCCCTTTGAGCTTATATGATTTTCCGTTCTTCGTATGGTACATTTCAATCAACCAGCTAAGTCATCCCCTTATTTTTATAATGTTTCTCAGATGAATATTACACAAGGGCATAACGCATAATTGTAAAGGCTAAAATGGGAAACATTCTATGTTCTATGCTATCATTAACATGATGCAGAAAAGCAATTCCAGTATGCAGATCACTCTACTGTTGCCTCCTGTCACCCAGTATCCAATTAAATCAGAAGAGACTGATTTTTCTGGAAACATTGGATTTTCGTACTTTATTACAATTCACAATAGATTTTTACCACTAAATCCACTATAACCTGTAAAACGCACAACAGAAACTTGTTTGTTTACACAGTACATGGTAAACACTTCTAGCCAACTAAGTTTTGTGTTCTCACTGATCTGTGTAAAAAGGACTATTCTTCATCTCGTTTAAAAATAGAAAGTTGGGTGATCCTATTTAAGAAATCTTAAATTGGATCTGTCTTATTCTGTACATCCAATCGGAACACATATTCTAAACCAATCAGAGCTCAGCTCCATATTGCGTCAACTGCTATTTCTTTAAAACAGTGGAAATATACAGAAGGAAATGCCCTTCAACAGCTTCAGGATAACAGCGTGTATCATTAATATTCACAGGGTTCTCAATATGGCATGTGTAATAAAATCCACAAAAAGGAAAAGAGGGAAAACTCCAGACCCCCTTTTTGGGTCTGTCTTTCTTTTTCTCTCTCTCCCTTTTACCATCTCCTCTCACAACCGGACAGACAGCAATAAGGGCAGGTACGCAGGCGTTCTCCACTGCGCCCGTGCTGGTCCCGTCACTTCCGGGCTGGGGCAGGACCAGGCCCGCTGCCGGGGGGCTCGGGAGGATGCACGGGTGGGCAGGAGTGAGACTTGATGCTGTTGTGCTTGCTGACGGCTTCGTCAAAGTCGAGCAGATGCTTGTTCACGCGGATCTCCATGATGCAGCCGTGGTAATAGGCTGAGACTGGCGTAGCGGAGAGAGGAAGATCTGTGGAGAGAGGGATTACCTCAAGTGATCACCTCTTAGTGCCGGACAGAAAGCTACACATTTAACAGATGGGGAGAGAAAAGCTTAAACAAACATCCACAGTGAAAGGGCCCGGTTTCCCATTTCCGGGAAATGCTGATATGAGGATCTTAATTCCGCCTACTCAGCTCTTTTCCAACAGCTCATCGGGTTCTGCCGTGGTAGGTAGGGCTATGGGTAGTAATAGCTTTGTCTTAAATATTTTCTCTTTCTTAAATATTTCTTTCATGTGTTCATTAAGCATATACTAAAAAGATGTCATGATCACGTTCAGACCAGTTCTTTTAGTAGCTTTCAAAGGATTAATAACGGCAGATGTCATCTTCAGGATGGACTAGTGCTGACAGGGAGCTGCTTAAGGTCGACTAAAAGGATTTGCCTGCTACCAACCTTTTCAGAAACAGCTACGCTGCACCTGTGCTCACTGGCCACTATATAAGGTGCACCTGTTTTGCATGTGCATCTACTAGGTGTACAATTACCTTAAACCATGTTTCAGCCTTCAGAGGTTCAATGGTCCGAAACTATTCATTGCTAGGGGGTTTAAGAGGATGGCTAACAAACTTACCATAACATAACTGTGCATCTTTTGTTTCTTCTCTTTTTTACAGTGGTGTGTTTTAGAGTCAGTAGCCCGAGTAATCAGCTTCCATGGTCTCTGCACAGTTTCTCTACATTCCAAATCGCGGTGCTGTGTGGTGACTTGGTGTGTGTTAGCTATGCCTGGTCGTCCCCACACAGCAAGTGACTGAATTGAAGGCAGTGTAAGCAGCAGCACTCCACCCACCTGGCAGTCCCCCGATGTAGGTGTCCACTGGTTGCTGCATGGTGGTGTTGAGCGTAGCCAGTGCCTGGCCCAGAAGCTCGGCATCGGCATACGACACTTTGGAGGAGTTGGCAGAGAGCTGGAGGCTGTTCGCGGTCACTTGCATTCTCACCACCAAGTGCTCCGGATAGCACAGCATCAGTGACTGGAGCGTCGCCACGAGAATGCCGTCCAAAAACACCTGCAGGTCCTGAGATGGGGATGAGAAGCCAAGTGTGTGTGTGTGTGTGTGTGTGTGTGTGGAGGTGTGTGTCCAAGGAACTTCACGAAGGGGTGTACTGACGGAGAAGTGCTGAACTACACATGGCTTTGAGCAACATTTAGGCCGTACAGTCATAAGTGTAAGAGTTGGTTACCCATGTGCAAAGGTCTATAAGAAACACATATCCCATATACAGTACTTTGTTACAGAATCAATATATACATTTGATAGTAAGATTAATCTAACAAATGTGGTCCATCATATTAAAACATACATATTGTTTAAGCTCTATATTTGTCAATGGCATACAACAAAAAGGGACAATAATCATGTACGAAATAATATGCTTTATAACCAAAGTCATGATATATACGGTTTTTCCTGTTGAGGTTTCAATGTACTATGCTTACTGCATCGATGGAGCCCTGAGTTACCACGGTGACTGAGAGGGGCACAGTGTTGTTGGTAACAAGGGTGAACAGAACACCCGTGCTGCTGGATGGACGAATGCCCATCTCTACATCCACTGTCCACTGCCCATCTCTGCCTGTGCAGACAAACACATGAACCCAGCACAGTGACAGGGGCATGGGCCACTTTTTCCTCAGGCATTTACAACTTTTCATGGTAAACCTTGATTTAAACCGTATAAACCTACATAATGTGCACACATGTTGTTACAGGATCAAAAAAATCATTACATGTACAATTACACAGAATTGTATATAAGCAGATAATCAAAATAGGATAATGAAAATAAACTCAGAAGGAAACCAGCTTCCATGCAGGAAGCTTGTGAGTGCAGCTGTATGAGTGTTGAAGTCGGACTGAAGAGATCAGTCCCGACTTTAACATCATTTGCCGACTTTAACATCATTTGCGTGGATTGGCATCAGGCGCTCACTGTAGTCGATGTTGAAGTAGGCAGGCCCAGCCCCCGTGAAGAAGGAGCCCCTCTCCACGTAGACGAAACAGTGTTTGCTCTCCTTCTCTTGGATGACCTCCTTCACCCCGGAGGTGCCCTGGTTTAGTAGATTCCAGCCACGGATGCAGCCGTCTAACCTGGGGTTGATCTGAAGTTTCACACACACACGTGCGCGTGCACGTTTACTGAGGTGAGGTGCACTGCGAGATAACCGTGGTCCGCGTGTGTGCGCTCCGGCTGGGGCAGACACGCACCTGCTTGATGAGGCTGGTGTTACGGTTGGGCAAGCCAGCAATGTAAACCTTGGTGTCCAGCTTGCCGCTGGTGGTGCCGAAGAGGCTCCCCGGACTGCTGATGCTCAGCACCGCCTCCTTGCTGAGCTTCACGCTGATACTCTTCTCCAGCTCTTCCACAGAGATCTGGGAATCAGTGCACGGCAGAGAAGAAACAGCGGACCACAGCCAAACGGTTAAGCTTCAACCCCAAAACAGGCCCTTTCTGTGGGGCTGTTTATAACCAGCACTTCTGCAATTATTACGCTGTCTATTACTCTGTATATAATGTAAGATCAGGGCACTACGTGCACTGACATCTCTGAAATATACAGTATTATTTGCGTGAATGTGTTTAATTTACCAATTCACTTTGTTGCCTTCATGCTCGAGCATATTTTAGGTACATTTCTAACAAGCTCTGCATCTTACCAAAGTTGTGTGACCCATGTATAAAGAATCAAATATGTACAAGAGCAAGGAAGTTTACAAACCTGAGCAGAATTTTGAACAACGGACGTCAAACTTTATTTTCTAGTTAAACAAGCTGTTTATAAGCCCATAAACACACGCACGAGCATCACCCGAGTCACCACCCACCACGTGCCATAGGCCGTCGTTGATGGCTCTGCCTCCGCTGGTGACCTTGACAGAGTGCTGGTTCTTCAACTGCACCTCGATGCGGCCGCCCCTCAGGCCCAACATGAACCACGAATCTTGCAGCGACTCTGCGTACAGCATTACGCCCTCCGGGTCGAACGTCCGGAAGTCAAACTCCACGGCAAACCTGGACATGGCAAACAAAGGGAGACGCTTACTGGCCCCAACCCGACCCAACACCCACCCTGGTCTAAAGCTCAGACAGCGGGCTCAGCCCTAGGGTGGAGCCCTCCCCTCACCGGCTGTTCTCCAAAGGCAGGCGGAAGCGCAGGTAGATGACCGGCCCCCCGGTGAACTGCTCACCCAGGTAGAGCATCTCCCCGTGCTTGTGGTCATAGAGTGGCACACACACAGGGATGGTCTCACACGTGTGCCCGTCAGCGGACAGCTTAAGGCCCACACGCCCGTCGCACTGGCACGAGTAGCTGCCCAGTGTGTTAGTGCAGTCGAACTCACAGATGTTCTGCTCACACTCGTCCAGGTCTGGCCAGCACATGCACACAGGCCGGGGCTCAGTCACCACAGCAGAGAAGGGAAGAATACATTGCAAATCGGAGCCAAATTTAATACTATGTTTAACCCATATTATGCTCGTTTGCTTCTCCTGTGTGTATATTTTGCAGTTTTAGCTATGTGATCTCAAAAAATACCTTGGTCATGAGCTGTCTTATTCACGACGCTGTGCTACGCATGCAAATATCAGTCCCTTAGTGGTAAGGTCCCAATGATGCTGTGTTGTTTATAGGGCCTGCTGGTCTATATACACTACTTGAGTCATCCATTGAGGTGATATTTGTAATGCAGTTTGAAAGTGTAAACACCAGAAAAGACCAGAAAATGAGTTCTGCTCTGACATGCATGATGCTTAAGCAGTGTTAACTGGCGTATAGCGCCCTCTAGTGGTGAATGGAGTGCATGTGCATGGAAGTGAAAGCCCACTAATGTAAGGTCTATAGCAAATTTGCCAGTGCTCATGGGCACAGACGTCAGTGGACTGTATAGGGTTCAAGTGATGTTAAGCTGGAGAAGGTGGGAGGAACCCGGGTGGCCTAGGCTGGAGTTCTGTGTGGCTTCTGCTATGCACTAGAGGGCTGGACTCTCTTTTTCTAAAGAACCAAGGAGGTACAGCAGACCAGGAGGAGCAGAGAGGACAGGGAAGCATGAAGCATGAAAACATTTATCCAAGAGACCACAGGGGAATTCAGAGCATAAGAGGTGAGGAGTTTCACCCAAACATTAGTTGTTACATAACATTTTTTGTGTTTGTGTGTGCGCATATGCGTGTGTGTTCTCTTACCCTGGCACTCATGGGAGGTAAAGTTATACTTGTATCCTTTGGGGCACTGGCATTCATACGCGCCTGGCGTATTGACACATTTGGCCGGCTCCTTACAGATGCTGGGGTAAAGTCTGCACTCGTTAATATCTGGAGGTGACATAAGGATTAGACACTACATGTGGCTACTCTCATTATTTCAAAATCTTACTGACACATCCGGGTTTGCCCACATTCCAGAGACTTCAGTCTTCGGCTGCAAACATTTCTTCCACCAAAACATGATAAACAGCGCCTCAGACCCGCACAAACGCATATTAATGTCTCTCAGATGTTGAGCTGTAAACAGGCAACATTATGTCGAAAGGGCTGTTTCCTGTAAAAGCAAAGAGGCACCCAGCCAAATGGAGGTCAAGGACTGGAAAACACTGTTACAGCACTCATGCAAAAAGTCTGTACACATAATATGACCATGTGTTTCTATATGTTGGTTATATATAATTATTATGGCCCTTTTTACATACAGATCCTATACTATATGAAAAGGCTTTTATATGAATATCAATGTTAATGTGCTATTATAATTTCATTATGTAAAGTATATCAGAGCTCCGCTACATGTTTATGTATTGTATATGGAATATGTGATTTTTACAGGGATTTTACAGAACAAAAGATCAGCCACTTTTAAACTGAATCTGCTACCCTGGACAGTGGGGTCTGAGAGAACAAAACATCCACATAATAGAAGTGTAGGTGTGGGGGTGCGTCTGCACGTGTGTGTGATGGAGATGGAAATGTTTTTATCTCAACAGGTCTCCTGACACGCGTGGCCACATAGCTCGGCTGGAGTTGTGTTTTGCTCTTACAGGAAAAATCCCAGCATTCCTGAAACAGCTGCTGGGGCTCTGATCCAGCTGGCTGACAGCATGAAACAGGGGGGAAGTCAACTGAATCTGGATCAGGCGCTCCACCAAAGCTGGGTGAAGGACATGGTTTACGCCATTTACAGCTTACGAATACTTTTTACCGAAGATATTCTGACCAGTAAGAAGTATGAGTACTTCATACACCTACAAAGAAAGGAATTCCAGTGGGCAGTTAAAGGGCAGTCTACAAATGGACAATACATGGATGTACAGAACTTTTAGGCCAAATGCATTGCAAATAGGCTGCCTCACTATACTTTCATCCTAGGATCTGTGATGGTGCACCAGGCACCCAGCCCAAGGGACACGCCCACTGCCACTCACACACCCAAACACACACACCCAAGACCACCCACACATTAACCAACACACACACACACACACACACACACACACACACACACACACACACACACACACACACACTGTGTCTTCCCCATTCCCAGTCCCAGATTGTTGACTGCCTTCATCTGTTCTTTATTTGTCTTTTGGTTTCTCTTCAGGTTAAGCCCACAAGTATGCTTGTCCAGTGCTGCGCACTGTTTCCTCGTTGCTGTGACTAGACAACCCAGGTGTTAGTGGTGCGTCCCAGCACCTCAAGTGTTACTGCCAGCTCTTTGCTTTAGCGTTTGCTCTTTGGCCATCTCACCGCTGCACTTCTTTGTTTATCTTATTATGGAGAATAAAGAGACTCCGCACTCTTGTCTCCCTCTCCGCACCTGTCACATCATCCTTATCAATTATGACAAAGCACTTATCTAAATTAAAAAATCTAATATAACAGTGAACATTTGCAAAAACATGCCTAACATTATACACTATTATTGATCTCCTTGCATTGTTATTTGAACGCCTATTTAACACAGTTTTTTTTATATAACTGGTCACTGAACGATCTTGGAAAATTTCAACTGTAACAATATTTGTAGAACATTTTGGTAACAAAACAGTGTTCAATGCTAAATACAATGATAAAAAACTGGACACAATGTTCAATACATTTGACCTGGTACATTCTAAGAATATTGTATAGAATATTTTGATAACCAAGAAAAAGGCCCTCAGAGGAACAATCCTGCAACATAAAATTCCTAGCTGGGATGACCACTAATTTGTCCCAGGGTTTTTTGCTGGAGTGCTTATTTGAGCTTTAATTTAGGGGAGATTATAATAAAATACAGTGCTCAAGGACATAAGTTTTGTGGGTGTGAGGCGTGTTTGACCAGCTCTGGTGTTGTTCTCAGATCTGTGTGCTTTCCAGATGTGGGATGTCTCACCTAAACAGTGGATGTTGTCCTTCAGGTAAAACCCATCCTCACATGTGCAACGAAAACTCCCAGGTACGTTAAAGCACTTATGGTTACAACCAGCGAGGAACTCTGGATCTTCGCACTCATTAATGTCTGTTAGAAAACAACAAAGCAAACTAAATTTACACTTTGATTAACCAACAATTCTAGTTACCCAAATTGGCCAACAGAATGTATTCTTACCAATTGTACAACAAGTCTCCAAAAATCTAAATAGACATCTTATACAATATGAATCTATATATTTTTCTCCCCAATTTTTTATTACCATCTATGGTAATTAGCAATCATAATTTTACTATTGTATGGTATTTGTGAGTTTATAGTCTGGAACATGGCTCTTTACACTGACTGATGCACATGGGTCTATGTTGTGACTGTGTGATTGATGGGACAGGGACCAGGGTCCACGCACCCTCTTCACAGTGCATGCCTGTCCAGCCGGGCTTGCACATGCAGGTGTAAGTGGCATGGCCGTCCAAGCAACGTTCATACCCATGTTTGTGGCAGGGCAGAGGCTGGCACTGGTCCGTGATTTCTGCACACAACGCCCGTGAACATCTCAGTCCAACGAAAAGCCCAGCACTTCTTATGGCATGTCAAAACTTTGAAGGCTTATTAGTTGGCAAGAGTGATCTCACAAAATACATTAATGGCTTGGCCCTCTGGAGCAGATTTGGGTCTCATCTCATTGCCCATGTTTTGTCAATATCAACAGGACATGGCAGTTCCAGGAACAAGACTGACCTTTCACACAGCTGCGGAGGTCCTGAAGAATCTCAGAATCAGCACCCGAGTTGGTTATACCTACACGATGAGAGCCCAGGCACTCTAAAACACAAAGATGTCGTTTTTTCTATTCAGGTTTACCTAAAGGAGCTCAACTGTGGCATCGTTAATGAATTGAGCATCAGGACATCACAGTAAGTGGATAAAAGGAAAAGCCTGTGCTAATGTGTAATGTTGTAACCACAGTGTAATGTAATCACAGCGAAACATCTGGAGTGTTTAAAAAACATTGTGATCAGGATTTTCAGTGTTTCTGCAATTTAATTTTACAATCTTTCTGCAAGGCTTTACACAGTGAGAGTACAGACTACTATGTAACATTACTTTTCTGAATTTAAGAATGCAACTGAATTGGCCTTCTGAGACTAGTATTGACTATTTAAACTATCATAATGAAGATGTAGGTCTGATATAATTCTTCAGAATTTGAGAAAACTGAGGATTAATGTAAAGACAAATAATGACTTACCAACATATTTTGGGTAGAAGTAGTCCTAAAATAAACAAGTCAGATATCATTATATTAGACTGGATTTTTTTGTTTGTTTGTTTGTTTGTTTTTTGCTTTTTGTAGCTTTTACAATAATATAAAAACTAAAGGTCCCCAAGAGTTTTTTTTAAAGCCTGACAAGTTAATCAAGCCTGACAAGTTAATGAGTTAATCAACTTACTTTTTAAACCAAGTCACCCAACATAATTTAAGAAAGATGGAAATAGGCCTATAGCTGTTTCTTGCCCCTTGTTTTCTGATGTTCTGCACTACTGTCCAGAGAACTAGTCACGTGACTTTACCACACATAAATAGCACAAAATGCGTCATCAGCATGGAGCGGTTCATTGATCTGAAGGCAGAGATAAAGTGCGTTTTATCGATAATGCGCAATCACTGACGTGCTGTACACAAACTGCACATCACTGAAGTCAATAAAATCGCAGACTTTACGATACATTAGGATTCAAGACATATAATAACAAAATCACAACAGCAAACAACAAAACTCATGAGAGCATCGCCAGACCCATGGAAACACCACTTACTGTTTCAGCGATGTTCTCAAAGATCTCCCGTGCCTCCTCTTTACTGCACAATTCTTCAACGCACTCTCTCTCCAAGTTGCCCTTTTTTCTTTCTTCAAACAACGAGTTTGCCCGGCGATGCCGCGTTAGAAACTGTGATGCCTTGCTCTGCGCCAGGACTCGAAAAACCACGGGGGGGGGATTATTTTTACAGTACGATGCTGTTTTTAAACGTATAGAAAACAGCTGGTCTGACGGAGAAAAGGACTGGGTTTCGGAACTAAGATTGATTCGCATACGATTACAAATTGCAAGCTTTTGCGAGAATAAAAATTTCAGGTTTATAGGGAAGGGGATATGATCTTCGGCATCTCACTGTAGCTGAAACAAGGGAATAAACAGGCACATGAAACAGAAAAGGAGAAAGTTGCATACAGGTTTGACCAGATTAAGCACGTCCGTTTACGCAGGGATTTACCGTGACACCACGTGCTGGTTTTCAGTTAAGCCACAGCAGCGAAGTTTCTGGCGACGCCGGGACTGGCAACACCAACGCGCAAAAAAAACGTTTAGCGGTCTTTAACCATAATGGTGGCACTTAACGACGTTTTTGCGTCAAAAGACTAACATCGCATAGCAAATGGACCATGCTTTACCGACTTTGTGTGATATTGCAGCATTATAAAATAGTTTCATATTATTTAGGAATATCCAATATTTAGGTCTTCACAATCCCATAAGACAACGTCTCGATGGTAAACGGTGACATGGAAACGTGGAATCCAGTGCAACTTTACGTAGATATGAATCGAGTTCAAACCAGAAAAATCTGCTAAGGAAGTGGAACGAGTCTGTAACACCGCGAGGGCTCGTTTTAGTCAGTGCAGTGCGGTGCGGTGCTGTGACTCCCTGTGGTTACTGGTTACTACTTACATTGGTGGGCATCGCAAAACGTAGCCAGCAGCAAGAGGCCGGTGAGAGTTTCGCGCAACGCCGCGTTCTTTCTCCACATATTCAAGGTAGACTTGTAAATCCTGGCAGCCGAGTTCGGGTCTGTGTAGGAACTTTATTCTTCCTGAAAATGTTGTCGCTGCTTCGCCAAGAGGAGCTGGGAGACGACCGATAGAGGGAATGTCGCGCACGGGTCACGTCCGGCCCCAAAGCGCCTTACTGCGCGCAGCCTGCATGCTGTTGACCCTGTATTTACACTAGCCCAGGCTTATTACGCAAAACACTGTAACCGAGGTTGCGTGCGTTTCTGACGAAACCTAGTTTGTGATCCAAGTACATTAAGTTAAATTGCATATCTATAGTAGGATCTGTTAAAGGGCCAATAAGGACTGTTTGCATTTTAGCTTTTATCCGCCCTCCCCCCGCAACCACACAGCACAGGACGTAACCGCCACAAACAATTTAGTTTTCACTGCCGCCCCCCCCTTAAGATATTGTCCATTTAACTTTTGTAAAGCGTTTGTAAAACGTTTTCAGTGTCATAAAACAGCGTTAATATTCAAACACTGAGAAACAATAAAAACACAGACAAAGTTTCATTGTTATTGACTTCATTTCAACAAAAAACAAAAAACCTGGATCCATTTTTTAACTCATTTCACATTTGACCTGTACACATCTGACTTGTAATAATACTCTCTATATAAAATACACTATTCTCCATTTTTAAGGTTTCACTTTGAAGAAAATTATTGAAGTTAGAATATAGATTAGATGAGTTATTTATCAATTATAATTTGTAACTGATCAGGTATTGGTAAATGAACTGATCATGAAATTATTGCATCATTTATACTGTGTGTCTGAAGACACTACAGTTGGACTTTTAGAATCAAATTATTTCAACCACAAAATTTTCTATTGTGATATAAAAATAAATACTGGACCTTTTTTGGAGTGGACAACAGAAACATTGTGAGACTTATATTAAAACAATATATTCATACTAAACATGCATTGCTGAATGAATTGTCAGGAAAATGTGAAATCATTACATTTCTGAGACCTCATACACAAATGGATAAAACACTTGTAATGTCACAAATGAAAATGAAATGTGAGTGAACACTTATTGTAACAGGAAACAGAAACATTAAAGTGTACGGCAGTTCATTAAAAGGCGAGAAATTTTCAAATGAGAAATTAATCATCAATGTTTCACTCATTTGACTGTTTGACCAATGCACAATCACTCCCACACAAATTCTCACTTATTTCCCACAGTTTTCAAATCCCCCCTCCCCCCACACAGTACACTTTGTACTTAAAAATGCATTCCTTACAGTACATCAAATTAAATCAAATTCAACAAAAATGTAAAAAAGTCTGGCATTGGTGGAAGTGGCAGTCTGCTTCCAAAGGGCAAGTGTCTGTTTCCAAAGGACACCACTTAGCTATCTAAGCAGTACAAATAATTTGGTTTAAGAAAGGGGCATTGTACAAAAGTGGCTTGGAATTGGTCTTATCTCTGGTGGCGAGATCGTTAGTTTAGTGTCATGCCAGGAGCCAGCTAGGCATACTGAACCTTTTCCCAGTTCCAACTTTGTTTTACTAAAATGGTTCAAGAATGTGATATTTTGGCATATATATATATATATATATATATATATATATATATATATATATATATATATATATATATATATATATATTTATATATAACACACACACACACACACACACACACACACACACACACACAACTATAGTCCTCACAGTGCCATACTCCTTCAGCTGGGTTTATATTTGGCTGAGCTGCACACTGTGGATGAATCTGCATTAAGGAATGTTCACAAAAGTATGGAACAATACTGCAACAAGTCTGAACATGCAAAAGGTGCAGATGACCAAAAGCAAGTAAAGACTTGATTTCACAAACAAAACAATGACATCACATCCGAGTGTCTCTTAAACAATCTCATTGTGTTTAAAAGAAAAACAAACAATGGTTACATGTAACATTTGATTCAGATAGGTCCTCCCAATCACATATCTGACCCAATTGCTATCCCAGTTCAGAAGATTTAATCCCCTGCTTGTTTTATCTTGGGCTATTTTTTTTTTCCGTGAGAACTTTACACAATACCC